>NC_133778.1:80891144-80892968 GCF_003597395.2 Chelonoidis abingdonii
CGCGGGGCGCCCCAGGGCCCGACCCCCCCTCCCCTCCTCCAAGGGCATCCTGGGGCCCAACTCCCCCTCCCCCCTGCGTGGCGCCCTGGGCCGGCTGGCGTCACCCTGGCTCTCCTTGCTGGCAGCCTGACGGGGATCTCCCCGTTTGTGGGCGAGAACGACAAGACCACGCTGCTGAACATCCGCAACTACAACGTGGCCTTCGAGGAGAGCATGTTCCTGGGGCTGACGCGGGAGGCCAAGGGCTTTCTCATCAAAGTGCTGGTGAACGACCGGCTGTGAGTACCCCGGGCCCTGGGGCCCCCCTGGCTCCCTGAGCTATCCCTCCTGCGCCTGGGCTGTGGGCCTCACCCCCCCTGGGCTGTCCCCTCACACACACCTAGGCCATGGCCCCACCCCTCCCTGGGCCATTCCTGCCCCCCCAGGCTGCGGGCTCCCCTCTCCCTGGGCCATAGGCCCCCCAGGCTGCGGCCCCCCGCTTCCGGGCCTTCGTGGTCAGTTGCTGGGATACAGGGTGTCCAGCTGTTCTCTGTGCCCAGGCAGCCAGTTGTGGTCACATCTGCCCTCTGGGGATCCCTGCAACGATCACACGCTCCCCCCATGGCCATATTTCCCCAAGGGAAAACAGGACATCGTGTGGGGCTAGCGCTTGCCCAAATCCTCCCTGTCCCCACACAGGGCTGGTCCAAGCTGCTCATCTGAGCCCTGCCCCCCACCCCGCGTGGGCCCCGCCGCACCCCCTTTTGTCAAACGCATCGGGACAGCCGGGACAGAGCTTGAAACGGGACTGTCCCAGCCCAAATGGGCTGTCTGGTCACCCTGCCCCACCTAGATATTTGAGTATCCCATATGGGAAACTGAGGCACACACAGCATTCACACAAAGCATTATGACCATTGCCACTTCATCACACTAGCCCAGCGTGGGAGCTGGGGCCTGAGATCCCTGGGCTGTGGCTTGGAGCAGTGACAGAGGCTGGGGCTCAACCCACATCCCTGCCCAGGCCTTGGTGCCCCGGTGGGGGGCCCCATGGGTTCCCGCTGGGCCCTGCCACACCCTCCCATGGCTGGTCGCACCCGTCCCCCAGGCTGCTCAGGTCTCCCTCCTGCAACCGCCGGGCTGGGAGTGATGGGGAATGTCTGGAAGGAATGGCCAGGGACCGGGAAGCCACTGTGTCTGGGGAGGGAGCACCCCACACCAGGGTCCCACATGCCTGGTGCTGGAGCTGGGCAGGGAGCACCATAGGCCAAGTCCCCTGGTGCTCAGGGACCAGAACCGCCCCAGGCTGGCCCCCACAGCCAGAGGGAGATGCCCCCCATGCCAGGCAGTGTGCCAGGCAGTGCCACGGTGCTCTGGACAGATCCCCTGATTGTGCCAGGGGCCTGATGCCAACCCCATTGCCAGGCCTGGCCCTGCTCCCCCTGGCAGCCGTGTCGGCGCTGAGCCGTGGGGAGGACTCGCCCCGGGTTTGACCAAGGCCCTGACCTGTTTGCAGGAGACCCAACGCGGAGCAGACGCTGGAGCACCCCTGGTTTAAGGTGAGTGGTCAGCTAGGTCCAGCCCAGGCAGGGATCTCGCATCTGGGGGGTGGTGGCGGGCAGGGAGAGGGGCAGACCAGTGGGGGGGCATCTGCGGGCAGGGAGCAGGGCAGACCAGTGGGGGGCATCTGCAGGCAGGGAGTGGGAGGGACCGGTGGGGGGCATTGGCAGGCAGAGAGAGGGGGTGGACCAGTGGGGGGAGATCAGCAAGTGGGTGAGGGGCGGACCAGCGAGGAGGCATTGGTGGGCAGGGAGGGGGGTGGCCTGGCAGGGGGTTGTTGGCGGG
>NC_133778.1:80895927-80897729 GCF_003597395.2 Chelonoidis abingdonii
CAGCAGCGCCCTGCCCATCAAGGACATCGACTCGGAGGAAGTCTTTGAGGCCAAGTTCAAGCGGGGCCGGGAGTCGTCACTCAGCCGCGGCCTGAAGCTCCTCAGCAGGCCCCACTCGGAGGAGCGGCACCTGGCCAGCCCGCTGGTGCGGGAGGAGGGGATGTACCGACCCGGCCCGGCTGGGGCGCCATTGGAGCTCGCCAAGGGCCCGGCCCAGAGGGCCCAGTCGGTGCAGGACCTGCGTGAGCCGGAGGAGGCCAGCTTCATCCGCAGGATGTCCCAGCGCCTCTGGCGCACGCCGCCCGTGGAGCGGAAGCAGCCCCAGGAGGAGGCGTCGGGCCGCGAGCCCCCGAGCCGGGGCCGCCGTCTCTCCTGGACCCTGGGTCTGGGCAGCTCCAAGGACAAGCGGGACTCGGCAAGCCTGAAATCGGAGCCAGGCCAGAGCGAGGCTGGGTCGGAGCCCCCCGGCAGGGAGCCCGGCGAGTCGCCCGTCGTGGCCATGAGGCGAAAGATCAGCTCCACCATGGAGCGCCTCTCCCAGCGCCTGCACAGCCCCTTGGCCGACAGGGGGGAGGCGGAGGGGCCCGGGAAGCGGAGCCCGCTCCTGGCCCTGCTGCGGAGGTCCAACTCAGAGGGGGAGAACCTGCGCAAGATGGAGATCCCGCAGAACCAGCTGGCGGCACAGTCAGCCCTGGCGCCTTCCGCCGAGTCCTTCCAGTCGGAGAGCAGCACCCGCTCAGAGGCGGGTGCCAGAGGTGAGTGGGGACGGGCTGCAGAAGGGGCCCGGAGCCCACTGGGCCCCTAGGTCTGTGCCTGCTGGCAGCCATCTCTACCCCTTCGCCAGGGCTGGGGCCTGAGCTGGCCCTGGGGCAAACCAAAAACTGCCCTGCATGGCTCCCAGCCCAGACACCTGCCCACCCCTGCCTGGCAGAGCTGGGCCCCTGGGGAGCAAGCTGGAGAGTCCCTGTGTGAGCACCCCCCACTCTCCACCCTCCAGCGTGCAGCCAGAGCCCCTCTCTGGGCCAGCTGGGAGCACGGGCGGGGGTCGTGTATGCTGCTCCCTGCGGGCTAGTGGCAGGGCTTGTCCCGACACATGGCCCCCGCCCAGTGGCACCACGGGCGGCTCCTGGGTGAGGTGTAGTCAGCATGGCCTTGGCCTTTCTCCCTGCAGCTCCCAGCGAGGGCCAGAGACGCTCCCGGTGGGACCGCTGGGGCCTGTCCCGCGCCAAGAGGGACAAGGTGGCCTCGCAGCCCAACATCCCGACCAACCTGCTGCAGGAGGATGGCACCATCGTGGGCAGGCAGTACGTGCGCAACGAATCGGGTAGGTCTGGCTGTGCCTGTGTTCTGCGCCGGGCAGGGAGTCTCCGGCAGAGAGGGCTGTGGGGCTGGCTCAGGGATCATGTGGGGAGCAACCTGGGTATCCCGGGGGTTGTGGGGTGGTGGAGGGTCTGGGGAGAGGCCATTTGGGGGGGCTGGCAGCTGTCTGGGACAGGTGACTGGGGAGCAGGTGTAGGGAAGAGAAGGGGGCAGAGCCCCACAGCCCCCCCGGCTGGGAGGAGCTGCAGCCCAGCGGAGCTGGGAAACCAAGGCTGCAAAGACACCACATTGGCTCCCTTGCACCCGACGCCACCCGCACTCCGGAGCTGGGCCAGGTGCTGCTGCGGGGCCCGAAGGACAGTCTGCCCAAGGCAGCGCTGGCTGGCGGGCAGTGCCCCACGTGTTCAGTCACCGGGCACGGGGTGCTGGGCTCATGGCGCCCGGGTCTGAGCAGCCTCCCCACCTCGCCCCGGGCAGGGACC
>NC_133778.1:80902588-80905655 GCF_003597395.2 Chelonoidis abingdonii
ATGAAAATATTACAAAAGAATTCCCACGTTGTCACACCTAGTCCCTTTGGTCTGGGGTTCTCCCCTGCTGCCGGGTGCTCCCAGAGGATGCAGGGAGTCGCTCTCGGGGAGGAGAACAGCAGAAGACAAGTTTTTAGGCTTTAGTTGATGGTTTCTCCATCCAGATGTGGGGCGCTCCCAGCTCTGAGAGCCAAGCCTAGCCTGGCTGCTGTCACTGGCTCCTCTTTCAGGGAGAGCATAAAAATTGCTGTGGGAGAGCAGCTCTTCCATCAGTGTCCAGCCCCGGCCAGGCACCCGCTCAGCTCACCCGGCCCGACAGGGAAGTGAGACAGGGGCAGGCGTTCGCCAGAGTCCAGACCCTAACTCCCGGTTCTGGTCCCTGTCCTATTGCTGCGAACCCGCAGGCGAGCTGGGCAGATCCCAGCTCCGTCTGTCAGCGTCTGGCTGAGACCTCGGGACTTTGCCATGGGCTGGTGCCTGGCCTGCCCGTGTCACACCCCTGTGTGCCCATTTCTCAGCCCCTCTCCCTGGTGAACCTGTGCTGCCGGCCCCTGGATTCATCTACTGTCAAGACAATCGCTCTGTTCAGGGACTGAAATCTCCCTTGGACCTAAACCCGCAGGAGGCAGATGGAAGGGGCCTCTGGCCAGTGCCTGCTGGGCGCACTGATGCCCAGGTGGACGTTGTTTGGGTACCAGAGCTGCCATGGGGCGGGGGTGCAGCTGCCGAGCAGCCTGGGGGGCTGGGGACTCGCTGCCAGCCAGCCCTGCTCATCCTCCCTCCCCACAGATAAGCAGGCGCTGGTGTCCGACGCCGCGGTGAACATTGTCTCGTGTAAGGATGGCCGCCAGCTGCTCTCCATCCCCAAGACATCCAAGAAGGATGCAGGCCTGTACGAGTGCACTGCTGCCAACGCCCTGGGCACCGCCACCAGCTCATGCACTCTGGCCGTGGCACGTAAGGGCCCTGGGCGTGGGAGGGCGCTGGCTGCAGCAGGTCCTGTGAGGCGGCCAGGAACGGAGCCGCCCTGTTCCTGTCCAGGGAGCACTCCGATGGGGGGCTGCCAGGCCCTGTCTGCCAGGCCCCCCTGTGGCCACTGCCCCAGGGCACTCGGGCAGGAGCCAAGGCATTGGAGGGTCTGTCTGAGGCCTCCACCAGGGCTGACAGGGTGGGGAACCGTGCAAATTACCGGGGCCCAGTGGTCTGGAAGGGGGCCCAGGGCCTGGCTTTGTCACCCGTTTAGCCCGTCTGCTGTTGCTGCGGGGCCCGAACCTGCTCTCAGCAGCCCTGGCCCCCGCGCTGTGGGCAAGGCACATGCCAGCAGTGCAGAGCCTGGGGGGTAGTCACTCGACTGGCGACTAGGCCCCAGCCCTCTGGTGCCACCGGCGCCACTAACCAGATCAGCGCTGCCTGTGACCCTGGTCTGGCTAGGCCGGCCCAGCCTCCTCTCTGACCCCTCTCCCTTCCCTACCTCGGCCCGTTTCTCACCCTCGCCAGCCCCATTACAGTGCTCTGTCTCCCCTGCCAGGCCTGCCGGGGAAGCCGGGCACTCCGGAGATACCTCAGAAGTACAAGAACACGGTGTTGGTGCTGTGGAAGCCTGCGGACAGCCGGGCCCCGTGCACCTACCTCCTGGAGTGCAAACTGAACGGTACGAGGCCTTCCATGCCCAGCCGGCACCGCCTGGGCCCATGGGCAGGGCTGGCAGGGCCTGGATTCCCGGGGGGCAGCTCTGGGACCGCGCTGGTCAGTCCCCTCAGCCCTGTGCTGACCCCTCCACTGCTCTCCCCTGACTGGTGCTGGATCCCCAGGGTACAACCTGGGACTGTGGGACCAGCAGCAAACCCCTCCAGGTGTTGTGATCACTCAGCACAGCCGCATGCGGAGCCCCGCACCCAGCTACATTGAATGTTCCCAGAGCCGGTCAAAGTACAAAACAGGTTTATTCACTACAGGAAAGTCGGTTGGAAGTGATTGGAAGTGGGAGGCATAAAAGGTCAGAGGCAGGTTTAGTTGGGAATTGGTTGATTTAGTTGGGATTGGCCCTGCTTTGAGCAGTGGGTGGGACTAGATCCCTCCTGAGGTCCCTTCCAACCCTGTGATTCTGTGATTCAGGTACCAGAGACAATAACCAATACGGACCCAGTCTGAATCTTAAAGCTTATTCCTAGGCCCTGCCAGTGTCACGGCTGTGAAGAGTATCACGGGCCAGGAAATTAGCCCTTCCCTGTGAAATCTCCTCTCCCCCATGCCGCCGGGAGCGTCCCAGCCACAGGGCTCCTAGCTGTGAGTCCCATCCGGCTGGGGAGGGACAGGTGTTGTCCTTCCCCTGCTCGGGAGGGGGGATCAGACCCACATCTGGGGACCTTTTGGGTTGGGACCCCCCACGGTTACAACACGTGAAACCTCAGGTGTAACTGACTGAAAATGTGAAATTAACCGATTTCCCCACTCTCTGGCTGTGAAATTGATCAAAATGGATGGTGAGTTTGGTAGGGCCCAACTTACACTAGGCAGCATTTGGATCAAGCAGTTTTCTCACCCCACTGGATGTCACAGGTCTTCATACGCTGGCTTCTCTCTCCAGCCTGGGGCCAGTCTCCTCAGCTGAAGTCTCCGTCTTCTTGTGGCTTCCCGTGTAGGTGGGGGAGGAGAAGACCAGGGCATGATGCCCCCGTCCCCTATCTGATACCCTCAGCTTGTGTGCCCAGACGTGCCTGGGGGGCTTTGCTGAGTCGCACAGCTGAGCAGTCCCATTGTGTGGGGCTCGCACAATTGTCACTGAATTGTAACCGCTTGATTCTCGCTCCCCTGCTCATCAGTGATCCCTGGTCACTCCTAGGAGCAGAGACTCACGTTTACAGCAAAGTTCAGGAGCAACCATTCAGCAAAGTCTCCTCCCTTCATGCACATGGACAAGGGGTTCAGCAGATCATGACCTTTCATATCAGCGTACGTGGCCTGCTCTGTGTGAGATCTCACACCCCTGTATGAATGATGAATATGGGGGTGTGGCAAATTGCCGGTACTGTTCTCTGGGTCTCGCGCTTTCTCTTCTCTGGGGTAG
>NC_133778.1:80905755-80916414 GCF_003597395.2 Chelonoidis abingdonii
CAGGGCTGGCTGGGTCTGACCAAAAAAAAAAAATTGGCGATATGCCCATCTCCTAGAACTGGAAGGGACCCCAAGAGGTCATTGAGTCCAGCCCCCTGCCCCTGCCTTCACTAGCAGGACCAAGTACTGATTTTTGCCCCAGATCCCTAAGTGCCCCCCTCAAGGGTTGAACTCACACCCCTGGGTTTAGCAGGGCAATGCTCACACCACTGAGCTATCCCTCCCCTGAGCACTTGCACCCCCCCCTGGGCCAGACGTGCCCCTGTGCCCAGCAGAGCCAACCTGCCCCCCACGGGGCCTGGCCTCCACCTCAGCTCCTTGTTCTCCCGCTGCTCTGCACAGGCGGGTCTCCGGCACAGGAGTGGGTGTTGCTGGACACCAGATATCCAGGCAGGTCTCTGCAGAGATTAAACAACTTCTCCTCCTGCAGTCAAACACGCAGCACATGGGGAAACTGAGGCACACACAACATTAAGAAAATCCCCACGTCGAGGGAGGGAGCCAGGCTTAGGGGGAACTGAGGAGCCTGGCGAATCTGCCTTTGCTCTGTGGCAGCACAGCAGTGCCTAGAGGCACTCAGGGGGCTGTCTCTGGCTCGGACCCCTTGCAGCCCCGCTGCGCAGCCAGTGCCGATGGCGTCCTGTCCTTTAGGGGCCGGTTCGGGGTGATCCGGGAGTGCAAGGAGAATGCCACAGGAAAGCACTTCATGGCCAAGATCATTCCCTACGAGGCGGAGAAGAAGCAGAGCGTCCTGCAGGAGTACGAGATCCTCAGGGGGCTGCACCACGAACGCGTCATGGGCCTACACGAGGCCTACATCACCCCCCGCTATCTGGTGCTGATCGCTGAGCACTGCGCCGGCAAGGAGATCCTCTACCACCTCGTGGACAGGTGGGGGCAGGGCTGGGCCCACGGCGGGGCAGCGGGGGCTGGGCCTTGTGCNGGGGGGGGGGGTGTCTGAGAGAGCGAGATCCAGTGGGGCCCACCTGACCCTATGTCCTGGCATCATGGACCCCCAGGATCGGGGCCACGGGCCAGCGTGGGGACAGGCTCTGGGAGGCCCCGAGGGGTCTCACTCTCCCTCCAGGGGAAGTCATGTGGCTTCATCGCCTCCTGGGGCTGGACCCCTGGGCCTGCAGCCCCCCTGACTCCCCCCCACCCGTGAGCCCCAGGCAGCGAGTCCCCCTGAGACAGACCCCGATGGAGACTTGTACCATCTTGGGGAGCAGCACCCCCTCCACCAGCATCTGCAGGGACACGCAGCCAGCGCGGGCCGACAGGCGGGTGATTAGTCACCTGGACCAGCCCGGGGAGCCCTTGGGAGCCCAGAGAAGTGGAGGTTAAAGCATCGGCCAGAGCCCAGGCACAGACAGGGAGCCCCATGGCCCAAGCTCTGCCTCAGGCTGCCCCACACAGGGCTCCGAGGCCGGCAGCTGGCCCAGGGCTGAAGAGTTGCAGTGCAGCCCGTGGGGCTCGGTGGGAGGCTGGGCTCTGGGGCCCTGACCCTGATGGGTCACAGTCCTGCAGCCTGAGGCCGAGCGAGCTGACCCGGCCAGCCGCAGCCAAACTGTGGGACTTTTATCCCTGTGTCTGACGCCCTCGGGTGGGCTCCAGCTGGGAGCCCCCGCTCCTACCAGCAGCCGGCTCTAATCCCCGTCCTCTGGGGGGTTGTGCCCAGCCTCCCTGGGGACAGGGGGGGAAATCCCTCTCCCATGATTGGCTTTGCTGGGATTCCCCACTGATATGGGGCTGGGCCGGGCCAGTCCTTGGTAACGACCCCCCTGACTCAGACAGCCGGGTGACATTCACACCAACGTCTCTGAGCCTCCCCGAGAGCAAACCGCCCTCCCCTCCCAGTAACCATGCAGCTTGTTGGGAAAACCGAGGCACAGGGGCATAAAAATATCACCAGCGATTCCCCCTTGGCCACTCCCAGGTCGCCCTGGAGCCCTGTCCGGAGCACGTGCCCCACAGCCTGGAATCAGGGCTCAGCAGCTGATGACTGGCATGGCACCCAGCGCAGTTTCTCCAGCAGCACCAGCACCGGTGTCTCAGGGCTCCCTGGGCTTGGCTCCAGGCAGGGGTGGGAGGGACGCAGGGTGGGGCAGGGAGACGTCCCCAGCATGGCTGGCTGCTGCTGCTGGGCGTCACCAAGGCAGCTCTCTGCTGGGTTTGGGGTTTGATCCCCGCAGGCCCAGCCTAGTTCTTCCCATAGCTTTTGGATCAGGTCTGGTCCCTGGCACCAGCCGGCATCTCCCCAGCTCAGTCCTGGCCCCCTTGGCACTCGCCCTGGGGCAGCCCACCCCACTGTCCCCAGGCTCCAGGCCAGCACCGAGCCTTGGCCAGTTTCCTCCCGGCAGGGAGGCCAGAGCTGAGTTTGCCCCATGAGACTGGCAGGAGCTGCCCCCCTCCCACGTGAATCTGGAGTCGCTCTTGGCCCGCGCAGTAAATGGGGCGGTGGGGGGGGCTGCCAGCTCTCTGGCACTCAGCCCAGGGTGTGGAAAAGTGCTGCCAGGGCTGGCTGGGTCTGACCAAAAAAAAAAAATTGGCGATATGAGACAGGGCAGCGCGGGGCGAGGCGGGGGGGACAAGCGGGAAGGCGGCGAAGCGCCCGGCCAGGAGCTGGTCTCAAGGCGCGAGGGAGGCCAGCCGCGAAGAAAGGCGACCGGCGCCGCGGAGCCGGGCGACCAGCACCACAGTGGGGTGAGGAGCCCCCCGGACTAGCGCATGGGCTAGCGCAAGCCACCAGCCCTCCTCTGCCGCAGTCCCTCGCAACCATCGGCTGGTGCAACTGCCAGCTCGTCCACGGACACAGCCAGCAACGGCTCCTGCGCCAGCCCAGGGCTCGTGCCAGCCCCACCGGCGGGGGATTAATCTGATGGTCCTTTGAACCCAGGGCCAGGCCAGGAAAGCCCTACAAAGCCCGCTAGGTGTGCCTTCAGACGCTTAAATCTGGCAGTTGTTGAGGGCAACCAGCACTACTGGTTCAGGGCTGGAACCCCCAGGCGACATCAACCGCCTCGCCCGCTGCCTCAACTTCGACCGCCCGCTAGCACCACCGACACTTCCCAGTGTCACCCGCATCTGGGAGCCCCGCTGGCCCAGCGCCTGCTCTCCCCAGCCGGGTGACTCGTCACTCCCGACCCGCAGTCCCCGCTGAGCCCAGCCTGCCTCCCCCAGCCGCGGTGCCCCCTCACTCTCCGAACCCGCAGCCCCCGCTAGCCACAGCCGCTGCCCCCAGCCGTGCCCCTCACTCCAGACCCCCAGCCCCCGCTAGCCCAGCCCTGCAGACCCTCAGCCAGTGCCCCTCACTCCCTGACCCGCGAGCCCCTGCGCTAGACAGAGACCCAGGCTGTGCCCTGGCGCCCTGCACCTCATTCCAGGGCATATAACCCTGTACGCCCCGCACTCCAGCTCCATGGTGCCCTCAGCTGTACAGCCACACTAAGCGCCGGCCTGGCTCCCCCGCGCTGCAGGGGACTCACATGATGTAGGTGAGCACGCCGACCCCCAGATATCGGCTGCAGAGCCCACCGGGTCTCCCTTCACCACCTCTGGAGCTGCAGGGGAGAGAAGGGAGTGGGTCAGGCACCAGCCTGCCGGTGTGCAGAGCAGGGCGTGCCGGCACGAGCACTCACACATGAACTCCAGCGTGCCCACGCGGCGCCCCAGTCTGCGCAGCAACCAGCGGGTTGTAGCTCTGGGCGCTGCGAGTCGATGATCTTCACCACGTTGCTGTAGGTGACGAGCACGTTGTCAGGCTTGATGTCCAGGTGCACAATCGCGCCCGTGCAGGTACTCAGCCCCTGCAGCAGCTGCAGCACGTAGCCGGCCACGTCGTCCTCCGAGTAGCGGAACCTGCATGAGGGTGTGTGACGTTATTGATATAATCTGGGACCATAGAGACATGACTGCAACCAAGGTCCTGTAGTGGCACCAAATCGTGTATAAAGGGGGTGAAAGATGAGTGTCTATGAAGGTTCTGGTTTGCTGTTATAATTATGGTTCTATATGTGTGTATCATTTTTGTAGTTGAAGTATGAGTATTGCTCTAGACTGTCTGTATTTCAACTTGTGCTGTGCTTCTGGGTGACACCCCAGACAAGTTGGGGTTAGCTCTGCTTAGCCTGCTTGATGCCATTAAGACCATCAGCTACACAACTGACCCATGAGAAAGCAAGTACACTGGTAACTCAGCAAAGTGCAGGACTTGCCATGTGACTCCAGACTCCATTTTGCTGTAACTTTCCACAGTAAGAACAAAAAGATTCTTACTCCTGGAAAAGAGACTATAAAGGCTGATGCCTCATCTCCATTCTTATCTTCAATCCTGCTTCCTACCTCTGAGGGACTTTGCTACAACTGAAGCCTGAACAAAGGACTGAATGACCCATCCAGCCGGGATGTTCCAGAGACTTGATTTGAACCTGCAGTTTACTCCATCTCTGCTACAAGCCTGAACTAAGAACTTGCCATCACTGTATGGAATTGATTCCATTTAACCAATTCTAGCTCTCACCTCTATCTTTTCCTTATGAATAAACCTTTAGATTTAGATCTAAAGGTTGCAAACAGCGTGATTGTGGGTAAGATCTGATGTTCTGTTGACCTGGTCTGGCTTGTTCTTTGGATCGAGAGACCTTTTTTTACTGAGGTGTGGTTTCATAACTATTCATCCCAGGACGGGTGGCACTGGTGGGGATACGGAAACTGGAGTGTCTAAGGAAAATTGTTGTGTGACTTTGTGGTTAGCCAGTGGGGTAGACCGAAGTCATTTTTGTCTGGCTGGTTTGGTTTGCCTCAGAGATGGAAAAACCCAGCTGGGGCTTGACGCCCTGTTTAAGCGATTTGTCTGATTGACCTCAGATGGTATGCCAGAACCGCATCATTGCAGGGGGTCAGCGCCTGCCCCTCCCATCAGACCCATCCCCCTTCCCGCACTGCCAGAGACCTACCCCCATCTCCCTGCGGGTCCCATTCCCCCATCAGTGCAGGACCCATCCCAAACCCCCATGGGCCCACCCCCCCCAAGCTACCAGGGCCAGCTTGTCCCTCGCCCTTTCTGCCCCCTCACAGCACAAGGCCCAGCCCCCGCTGCCCGACCGGTGGGCCCAGCCTGCCCCCACCTGTCAACGAGGTGGTAGAGGATCTCCTTGCGGCGCAGTGCTCAGCGATCAGCACCAGATAGCGGGGGGTGATGTAGGCCTCGTGTAGGCCCATGACGCGTTCGTGGTGCAGCCCCCTGAGGATCTCGTATCCTGCAGGAACGCTCTGCTTCTTCTCCGCTCGTAGGGAGATCTTGCCATGAAGTGCTTTCCTGTGGCATTCTCCTTGCACCCCGGATCACCCCGAACCGGCCCTAAAGGAAGGACGCCATCGGCACTGGCTGCGCAAGCGGGCCGCAAGGGGTCCGAGCCAAGACAGCCCCTGAGTGCCTCTAGGCACTGCTGTGCGGCCACAGAGCAAAGCGAGATTCGCCAGGTCCTCAGTTCCCCTAACCTGGCTCCTCCTCGACGGGGATTTTTAATGTTTGTGTGCCTCAGTTTCCCCATGTGCTGCGTTGTTTGGACTGCAGAGGAGAAGTTGTTTAATCTCTGCAGAGACCGCCTGGATACTGGTGTCCAGCAACACCACACTCCTTGCCGGAAGACCCGCCTAGTTGCAGAGCAGCGAGAACAAGGAAGCTGAGGTGGAGGCAGGCCCCGTGGGCCAGGTTGGCTCTGCTGGGCACAGGGGCACGTCTGCCCAGGGGGGGTGCAAGTGCTCAGGGAGGGATAGCTCAGTGTGTGAGCATTGCCTCTGCTAAACCCAGGGGTGTGAGTTCAACCCTTGAGGGGGCACTTAGGATCTGGGGCAAAAATCAGTACTTGGTCCTGCTAGTGAAGCTATGGGCAGGGGCTGGACTCAATGACCTTTGGGTCCCCTTCAAGTTCTAAGGAGAATGGGCGCCACAACCTAGCCCCCTCACTCTCCGACCCGCAGCCCCTCGCTAGCCCAATGCCCGCCCCTCAGCCGGTGCCCCTCACTCCCGAGACCCCCAGCCCCCGCTAGCCCAGCCTCGCCCCTCAGCCAGTGCCCCCTCACTCCCGACCACGCGAGCACGCCTGCGCTAGACAGAGACCAGGCTGTGCCTGAGCCCTGCACCTCATTCCAGGGCATACCCTGTACGCCCCGCACTCCAGCTCCATGGTGCCCTCAGCTATGTACAGCCACACTAAGCGCCGCCCTGGCTCCCCGCGCCTGCAGCTGGACTCACATGATGTAGGTGAGCACGCCGACCCCCAGATATCGGCTGCAGAGCCCACGCGGTCTCCCTTCACCACCTCTGGAGCTGCAGGGGAGAGAAGGGAGTGGGTCACAGCACAGCCTTGCGGGTGTGCAGAGCAGGGCTCGCTGCGCACGAGCTGACGACACTCACACATGAACTCCAGCGTGCCCACGCGGCCCCCAGTCTGCTGCAGCAGACCAGCGGGTTGAGCTCTGGTGGCGCTCCGCAGTCAGTGATCTTCACCACGTTGTGTAGGTGACGAGCACTGTTGTCAGGCCTTGATGTCCAGGTGCACAAGGCGTGCGCCCGCTGCAGGTACTCTGCCAGCCCCTGCAGCAGCTGCAGCACGTAGGCCGGTCCACGTCGTCCTCCGAGTAGCGGAACCTGCATGGAGGGTGGGTTAACCTTGTGATTCGTCTCATGAATATAATCTGGAGACCATAGAGACCAGTGAACTGTCAACCAAGGTCCCTGTAGGGCACCAAATCGTGTATAAAGGGGTTGTGAATGGCAATAGGTTGTCTAATGTGTACAGAGTGTGAGCACTAGTTATGGCTGGTAGTTATACTAAATATTATGGTGTCTATATGTGTGAGCCATTGTTTATACATTTTTGTAGTTAGTGAAAGTTTGATTGAGTTACTTGTGCCCTTCTATGCGCTGCGTCACATGATTAGACATCAAACTTGTAACTGTTAGCTCTGAAGTGACCACCCACACAAGATCAACTTTTGGTTTATTTGTATTCTGCTCTGTCTTAGCTCTTTTAATTCTCTTTGATATAAGTTAGGGATAGCAAGCGGAATTCAAAATCACTGTTCTTAACTTTGTTTTTAGACATCTGTGACTCTTGAAGTTCAAATGGCAGACTGCTCTCAGTAGCTCGGCATTTTCTACACTACACCTATATATTACAAGACATAAAATCAGTTATGTTTCTCTCGCAGATTCTTTTTGATAGTTCCTAAATTTGCCAGTCACACTGAACTCCTGTTAAAGAAACTGTTTCATAGTTAAAGCCGTCAAATCCACCATGCATTTACTCGCGAAATAGTATGCCAGCAGCACTCCATCTGATTTGTCATCATTTGTCTATCAGGTGTAACAGAGCGAATTCATATCATCAAGGAGCTCATCCTTATTTGATATTGTAAGCACAGTGATGTCAGGTGACTGCTGCTGGGAAACCTGAGATTTTCTCTTGAAGATGTTGTGTTAAATCTTTTATTATTAAAGATGCATTCTCTCCAGTTTAAGCCAAAAACTAATATTAAGACTGAGATCTATGTTAAAAAAACAACAATGTCAGAGGGTGAATTTGTGCCTGAACATTATTAATAGTTCATATTAAATCACAACGAACTATAAGAGGTCTATGTTTTCAACTTAAAAACCAACCTAAGAGAGAGATCTTAGCTAAGGCTTAAATGTCATTCTTGATTTTTTCCCTTGTGCCTTGCCATCAGCAGAACATGAACAATGAGCTAAGACTTAGCAAGAGGGGAAGGGCCCAGAAAACAAAGTTCTGATGTGCCATAGATCCCAGCAGTTACCTGTGCAGGAAAGACATGGGTAGAGTGCTGCAGAGGAGGCAATGGAAGGATCTTCCTGATCAGGAAGGAGATTTTGTGCCTGGTCCTTCAAATTGCACTCGGCGGACATTGAGTGTTGCAGTGAGTAGGGAACAAGCCCCTGAATCCACATGCATTTGAATCCAATAGGAGGGAACATTATTAATAGGTCGCAGATTTCGGTAGTAGATGCTGTATCCACCCACATAGGGCATGTTTTAAGAAGTCACCTGCAATCCATCATAGAACTCCCTTTTTGATGCTAATGGTATGAAGGCGAAAACCTTGCATATTCAACAGTCACATTCAAATTCAGATTTCAAGTATGTGCTTCAGAATGTAATACACAGTAGAGAGGTCACAAATTCCATAACGTGCGCAATCTCGTGCAGGGACGATAAAAAAATACCTGCCTTGCTCTACTAGCGCTGTATCTCCTACATTTAAATCAGCAAAACTTCTTTTTGTAAATAGGGTGCAGTGTACGTTATATGAGTTCACCTCTGTTAACACCATGGGCAGACACGCAGCTGGTGTTTACATTATCATAGTTCCCACTTTCCGGCCGGGGGAGGCAGGGCTGGGCTAGCGGGGGCTGCGGGTCGGGAGTGACGGGCACCGGCTGGGGAAGGCAGGGCTGGGCTAGCGGGGGCTGCGGGTCGGGAGTGACGGGCACCGGCTGGGGAAGGCAGGGCTGGGCTAGCGGGGGCTGCGGGTCGAGAGTGAGGGGCACCGGCAGAGCAGCGGGGTGATGTCCCTGGGGGTTCCAGCCCTGAACCAGTGAGTGCTGGTTGCCCCTTCACACGCAGCATTTAAAGTCTGAGGCACTGCGGGATTGGGGCTTTTCTGGCCTGGCCCTGGGTTCAAGGGACACCAGCATTAATCCCCCCGGTGGGGCTGAAGCAGAGCCCTGGGCTGGCAGCAGGGCCGGTGCTGGGCTGTGTCCGTGACAGCCAGCTGGACGTGCAACCCCGTGGTGCAGGGACAGGAGGAGGGCTGGGGCTGCGCTAGCCCATGGCAGAGTCCGGGGGGCTCCTCACCCCCTGTGGTGCTGGTCCCCAGGCTCAGCGGCCGGTCGCCATTCTTCGAGCTGGATCCCATCGAGACTGAGAACAGGATCCTGGCCGGGCGCTTCGACGCCTTCAAGCTGTACCCCAACGCCTCGCAAAGCGCTGCCCTCTTCATCCGCAAGCTGCTCTGCATCTACCCCTGGTGAGCACAGGCCGGGGGGCCGCAGCCTGCCCCGGCACAGCCCCCCACCAGCCCAGGCCTGCCTCTCACACACACTGTGCCCGGGTGTTGCACGTGGAGGCAGCAGGTCTGAGAAGGGATGGGAGCCAGGATGCCTGGGTTCTATCCCAGCTTGGGAATGGGAGTGGGGGCTAGAGCAGGGTTCTCAAACTGGGGGTTGGGACCCCTCAGGGGGTCATGAGGTTATTACATGGGGGAGTCACAAGCCTGCACCCCAAACCCTGCTTTGCCTCCAGCATTTGTAATGGTGTTAAATATATCGAGTGTTTTTAATTGATTGGAGAGAGGGTCGTGCTCAGAGGCTGCTCTGTCCCGGGGTCACCAGGCCACGGGGCTGGTGGGCTGGAACAGGGCAAGTGGGAGTCAGGACTGGCTGGGCTTTGGGCTCGCCTGGGCCCCGGGGGACGAGCAGCCTGGGGCTCCCCGGCGGGAGACACGGCCACTCCCTCACCCTGGCTCTCCCTGGCTGTCGCAGGAGCCGGCCCACCATCAAGGACTGTTTTGCCAACCCCTGGCTGCAGGACGCCTACCTGATGAAGCTGCGCCGCCAGACCCTGACCTTCACCACCAACCGGCTCAAGGAGTTCCTGGTGGAGCACCAGCGGCGGCGCGGCGAGGCCGTCACCAAGCACAAGGTCTTACTCCGCTCCTACCGCGGCTCCGGCAGCCAGCCGCCCCCTGCGCCGGTCACGCAGTAGCCCCCACCCGCGGCGACGGAGGAGTCGAAGGAACATTCCAGGGGCCGGGCCCGCGGCTGCAGGTTCCCGGAGGCTGGCGCGCTCCGGCAGGGCTGGGCCGCTCGGGGCACAGAGAAGCGTTCGCCCGGGACCGCGGGCCCCTCCGCCCAGCAGAGTCGGCACTGCCGGGGGCTCACTGCTCCGCGCCTGACTGCTCCCACTCCTCCTGCGGGGGGCCTGCTGCCAGGGGCGGGACTTCCTGTTTTGCTGTGCCGGAGGACAGGGAATGCTACGCAAACAGCTGGACTTCCAGGACTAGGGCTGCAGGGGGAGGGGAGTGTCTGGGGCGGGCAGAGGAGACGGGAGCCCAGCAGCAACCTGGCAAGGGAGGAGATGGAGGGCTGGGGCAGGAAGCAGGGGCTGTGACGATGGGAAGCCACCAGCATTGTCTGCCCTTTGAAATGTTTCCCCCGGGTTTGGGGGAGCCCAGCCTGCCCATGGGGTTCCACCGCCAGCAACCAGCTCGGCGCATCTTCTCCCTCCAGCACCACGTGTGCTCTGGGGCTGGGCTGGAGGGCTGCCCACGTGCCCTGTAACCAGAGCTGGGGGAAGCAGAGCCGCGTCCTCCGGGGTCCTGGCAGCAGTGCCTAGCGTGTGTCACTGTGGTGCCCACTGTCTCCTGCACTTCTCGAGGGCGTTGTCGCCCCGGTTTGGCTGTCCAGCACCAGCCCCACTCGGTGGCCTCCCTCCCTGCCCTCACGCCCGCAGGCTGCCGAGGCGCTGGCAGGGCAAATGGTGAGTTTGCATCTGTGCTGATTATGGCTGAGCTGGTTGTGCGACCCCCAGCATCCAGCGGCCCCCCACACTTACACAGCTCGGGCCCCAGGGAGTG
>NC_133778.1:80918582-80925002 GCF_003597395.2 Chelonoidis abingdonii
TTTAAGGTCAGGCTTGACAAAGCCCTGGCTGGGATGATTTAGTTGGGGTTGGTCCTGCTTTGAGCAGGGGGTTGGACTAGATACTCCTGAGGTCCCTTCCAACCCTGATATTCTGTGATTCTAAGTACGCTCAGTAAGCAAGTGCACGTAGGGAGGAAAACTCAGCTGCACAGGTACAAACTGGCTCGGTGGTAGCACCGCTGGACAGGAGCCGGGGTTACGGTGCATCACGAACTGAGGATGAATCAGCAATGTGATGCGGCTGTGAAAAAGGCCAGTCTCATTCTGGGGAGTAGGAACAGGAGCATCATATGTAAGACATGGGAGGTGTCTGTCCCGTTCTGCTCAGCACTGGCGATGCCTCAGCTGGACTCCTGTGTCCAGTTCTGGGCTCTGCACTGCAGGAAAGATGCGGATAAATTGGAGAGAGTCCAGAGGAGAGCAAGAGACCTGACCAGAGGTTTAGAGCAGCGGTTCCCAGCCAGGGGTGCGCATACTGTGGGGGTCTTCCGGGGGGACGTCAACCCATCTAAGGGTTTGCCTAGTTTTACAACAGGCTACAGAAAAAGCCCTAGTGACGTCAGTGCAAAGTAACATTTCAGACAGACAATGACTTGTTTCTGCTGCTCTATAGAGCACACGCTGAAATGTAAGTACAATAGTTCTGTTCCAATCGATTTCTTTTGTAATGATATGGTAACAAGGGGAAAGTCCACAATCTGTCAGTAACCGTGTGCTGGGACACTTCTGTATGTTGTGGCTGACTTTGTAAGCGAGTCAGTGTTGAGGTTTTTTTAGAAGAGTTTTGAGTAGTTAAATAAGGTGAAACTTGGGAGTGAGCAGGACAAATCAGCCTCCTGCAAGAGGTACAGTCGTCTGGAAAGGCTGAGATCCACTGGTTTAGAAAACCTGCCTTGTGAAGGAAAGTGACAAACCTGGGCCTGTTTAGTCTGGAGAAGAGACGACTGAGAACAGGCTCCCACCTGCAAAGGGGTGTTACAGGAAGGCCCAGGAGCGATTGTTCTCCACGTCCAAAAACTGTAACTGGATTTGAAAAAGAACGAGGTAAGTTCCTGGAGGCTGGTCCAGTAATGGCTATTCGCCAGGCTGGGCAGGGACGTGCTCTGGGAGTCTCTAAACCCCCAACTGCCAGACACTGGGACTGGGTGACGGGCTGGATCACTTGATTCCTTGTTCTGTTCATTCCCTTTGGGGCACCTGGCACTGGCCACTGTCAGCCGGCAGGACACGGGGCTGGATGGACCTTTGGTCTGACCCAGTGTGACGATGGTGCCTGTGGAAGCCAGCTGATGTCACTCAATCAGGGTGAGCTGCAAACAGAACGGGGCAGACAAACCCCAAACACTGGTGGATTTTCCAATACTTCGATTTACCAACCAGCACAGAACAGCTTCTCTAGCACCTCACTGGTTCCTCAGAATCCAAACCCTGCAGTTCCCTTCCAGTGCCCAGCCTCAGGCCTCCGGCCAGACACACACGGCAGAGATGATGATGATCACTGAAAATCTTATTTCATCATATAAAGAAAAGGCTCGTCCAACCCCCAAGGATCAGCCACATGCCCAGGTCCAATGATAACTTAGATCTTACCCCAAATACTCGCTACAGCCAGTTCTTATGAACTAAGCTAAATTTTATTAAGAAAGAAAAGAGAGAGAGAGTTGGTTGAAAGATCAATCTACAGACAGACTTGAATTCAATTCTTGAGGTTCAGACACAGCAGAGATGAGCTTGTAGTAGCCAAAAGTCCTTTCAGAAATTGTCCACAGGTTACAGTCCAATGTCCATATTCAGGGTGGCTCCAGTCAGTGACTAGGGATCTCGGTCCTTGTGGCTTAAGGTTTCCCCCTCTTGAAACCCAAAGCAGATCTGAGAAACTCCCAGGGTCGCTAAGCTCTGGGACAGGTGTCCAAGGGAGGCTGTGGGATCCCTGGCACTGGACGGTTTGAAAGTCAGGCTGGACACACCCCTGTCTGGCTGGGTTATGGTTACTTCGCCCTGCCCCAGTGCCAGGGGATGGACGTGATGATCTCTTGGGCCCCCTCTAGCCCCTCGTTCCTAGGAAGCAGTGAGATCCTGCGCTCACCGTGGGGTCTGCTCGCCCTGCACACGAGAGCTGTGGACGCGGCTGCCGCTCGGGGCCAGCACATGGACAGGCAGCCCCCTGCTTAGCTTTGGGGCGGGGGAGACAGGGTGGAACAAGGGACATGGTGCTGCTGGTGAGCAGGGGGCCCAGCTGAGCCACCTCGGCCATTGGCTGGAGACCAAAGAACCAGCTGATGGAAACCACTGACACCTTCCAGCTTAACAGCACCCAGCACAGCTCTCCGCAGCCGCCCTGGGGGCGTAACATGCTGGAGCCCTGAGCAGCTTGTCTCCCAGGCAGAAACTCACATGGATGAGAATGGGGGTGGGGTGGAGAGGAGGGAATGGGGGATTAGAGAATGTGGGAAACTTCTGCAATATTTTTATGAAAAAGGTGACTCAGTTTCCACACTCACTCTGTACTGTGGGGGTTAATTTCTCCTCTGGGACAGGGGATTGGGTAGGAGTCACGTAGGCAGCTGGCAGGGCCAGATTGCTACAAATGCCCTATCGAGAACGGTCTTCATGTGGCTGGAGGTGTGTGGGTGAGACTGTGAGGACCTGGGTCCAGGCATTAGTGGTTCACACCCACAGGACTCATGGCTAAGAACTTGGCTGCCCACTGCTAGATCCTGGGGGCTTTAGGCCAGAGAGGCAGGGGATGCTGCTGGCCGGAGGCTCACAGGAGCTCAGCTTTTCCCCACTATCCTGAGCCCTGAAATCCTGGCTTGCAGGTGACTAATCGGGGCTGGTTTCTGGGACAGGCTGTGCTGCGTCGCTGTGACACTGGGCATGATGCTGCCAGGTTTGACGGCGATGCAGCGAGAGCAATAAAACATTGGGCCAGTGCCCAAGGGTGGGGAGGATTCTCCAGCACCGGCTGCAGCTCTGAGCCCAGCCTGGCTGTTCTCTGGGTTCAGACAGGAATTAATGCAGGGCAGGTCTCGCCTGGGCTACCCAGACTAGGTGACGTCAGTGGTCCCTGCTGGCCCTGGGCTTGAGTGGACTAAGACAGCAGACGGCGCACTGCCCCACCCCGAGCACCGGCTCTGATGCCCACTGGCCAGGAAGGCCCATGGGTCTGACCCATGCTTGGACACCAGCGCTGGGAGCTGGCGAGCAAACGGCGAATTGGAATAGCAGAAGTGAATGTTTCTGTTCTGTGTTTGGGGGAAAACAGATCATATAGTCTCATCGTATGGTGATAACACTCTTCCCATCCCACTCGTGTCTCTGGAGGACGTTAAACACCAGCTACGAAAGTCAGACACTTTTAAATCAGGGGTTCAAGCACACTTGCATTTAAGAGTTTTGAAAGCTCTGGCTGAGGATCTCGCAGGCCCATTAATGTTGATTTTCAATAAGCTTTGGAGCACTGGGGACTTCCCAGAGACTGGAAGAAAGCGAATGTTGGGCCAGTTTTTAAAAAGGTAAATGTGTGACCTGCAAAATTACAGGCCAGTCTCCCTGACCTTGATCCCGGGTAAGATAATGGAGCAGTTGATACAGGACTCAGTTAATACAGAATTAAAAGTGTATAGTTGTGACAAATTGGGAATGTTCTTAATGTTTTCTCTGATTATTGTGTTAGTGCCTCAGTGTCCCCTAGGCAGTTCTTAAGTATCTAGGTGGTGGGATAAGGGTGTGTGATTGCTGCAGAGCAAAGGGCCAGTGCCCCTAAATGCCTGGCACTCTGTCTCCTAGCAACTGATGGCCTGGGCCCCCCCCTCCTCTGCAAAGGTGCCAACTGAAGGTGTTGGAGACAAAGGGATCAGGTGACTCCTGGCTCGGGAAAAGGGGCTGAGCAGAGAGGAGGGGCTGGAGGGGGGTTAGTCTGAGCTGGCTGGGAAACGAGGAGTTGAAGGGCAGATGTGGGGGTCTGGCTCACTGCCCCCAGAATGGATCCCGGCCGAGGGGTCTGGTTCGGCTGTATCTACAAGCTCTGTTTTAGACCCTGGTTCCTGTCATCGAATAAACCTCTGTTTACGGTGGCTGAGAGTCACGTCTGACTGCGAAGTGGGGTGCAGGACCCTGTGGCCCCCCAGGACCCCACCCTGGGTGGTCTCGCTGTGGGAAGCGCACGGAGGGGGGGCAGAGGATGCTGAATGCTCCAAGGAGAGACCAGGCAGTGAAGACGTGTGAGCTTCTTGCCCCTGGAGACAATGTGCTCTTGCAGGGAGAGGAGGCTCCCCAAAGTCCTGCCTGGCTTGCTGTGGGGAGCAGTTCCAGAGCAATCGCCGCGGGGGAGTCCCGTGACAGTAGTGTTATTAATTGCCAAATCGCCAGCCTGGCTGATGGCATCACCACGTGGAGATAACAGAGCTTTAAGACACACAGCGGAATTAATGCGGGCAGCGTCTCACGCCTCGGCACTCCACCCAGTCACGGGTCAGGTCGGGTCCATTCTGGGCAGTGACAGACACCCCCACTGCCCTTCACTCCTCGTTCCACCAGCTCAACTAACCCCCTCCAGCCCCCCTCTCTGCTAGCCCCTTTCCCGAGCCAGAGGCACCTATCCTTGTCGCCAACGACTCAGTTGGCACCTTGCAAGAGGAGGGGTCGCCAGCCTGGCTGATGGCATCACCACGTGGAGATAACAGAGCTTTAAGACACACAGCGGAATTAATGCGGGCAGCGTCTCACGCCTCGGCACTCCACCCAGTCACGGGTCAGGTCGGGTCCATTCTGGGCAGTGACAGACACCCCCACTGCCCTTCACTCCTCGTTCCACCAGCTCAACTAACCCCCTCCAGCCCCCCTCTCTGCTAGCCCCTTTCCCGAGCCAGAGGCACCTATCCTTGTCGCCAACGACTCAGTTGGCACCTTGCAAGAGGAGGGGTCAGGATTGCGTGGAGCTTTGAGAAGTGCATCCTGGCCCAGCGTAAGGAGGGGGAGGACATGGATGACTTCCTGGATGCCTTTGAGACGGCCTGCGAGCTGCACCAGGTAGATCCTGCGGACAGGCTCCGGGTTCTCACCTCCTTAGTGGACCCCAAGGCTGTGGCATTGTACCGCCAGCTGGGACAGGAGGAGAAAGGGAACTATGAACTAGTCAAGCAGGCCCTGCTGCGCGAGTTTGGGCTGAGTCCTGAGATGTATCGGGAGAGGTTCTGGAGTCAGGATAAAACCCCTGAGGTCTCATATCTGCAACTAGCTGTCTGCATGGAGGGATATGCCAGCAAGTGGGCAGATGGGGCCCAGACGAAGCGGGACGTGGTTAAACTGCTGGTACCGGAGCAACTGTATGAGCAGTGCCCATCTGACCTGAGGCTGTGGTTGAGGAACCAAAAGCCAAAGAACCCGCGACATGCAGGGTGGCTGGCTGATGAGTTTGTAAAGAGTCGGTCGGGGGGTGGCAGGGAGGAGTCCCAAAGGAACAGACCCGCCCCGATGCAAAGAGAGTGACCCTGGGACCTCCCGTAGGGAAAGCATGGAGAACCCCCTCCCAAGGGGAACATCCGGCGTCAGGGCCAACCTACTAGCTCGAGGGGACCTACGGGACATGGGCTGTTATCACTGTGGCCAAAGAGGCCACATTTGGACCCAGCGCCCCAGGCTCAGGTACAGACCAAGCAGACTGGACCCACAGAGGGTTAACTGGGTAGCGGCCCAGCTGAACGAGGGGCAAGCTTCCCAGGAAAGGGGGGGCTGGCAGCTTATCAACTGTTCAGGAGGGAGGAGGGCCCCAGGCCAACTCCTCCGCAGAGCTGGATGCCCCGGACATCAGGTTTTCCGTTTACAGGGTGGGCGCAGGGCTGTCCCTGTGGAGCGAGTGCCTTGTTCCCCTGGAGGTGGATGGGAGGAAAGTCTATGGATACTGGGACATGGGCGCTGAGGTAACGCTGGCCTGACCCGAGGTGGTAGCTCCAGATCAGGTGATGCCCGACACCTATTTGACCCTGATGGGGGTGGGTGGGACCCCATTCAAGGTGCCTGTGGTGAGAGTACACTTGAAATGGGGGGACAAGGAGGGCCTCAAGAAAGTGGGGGTGCACCACCATTTACTCACTGAGCTTGAGGGAGGACCTGGAGGACTGGCCCTGGTCGTGACCCGTAGCCGAAGCCTGCACGGGACACTGCGCCCTGACTTTGGGAAGGGTACCTTGCCCGAGGAGCAGAACTATACCCTGGTGGGGAAGGAACGCCCAGAGACACAGGAGGCTACAGCTTTAGCCCCAGACAGTGAGAGAGAACAGGTGCCCATTCCTGCCCCAGCTGCTGAGTTGCAGAAAGATCCCTCCTTGCGGAAGCCCAGGGACCTGGCTGACCTTGGTGCGGTACAGACCATGGGGGGAGGTTACTGGAAAAGGTTCC
>NC_133778.1:80925102-80932064 GCF_003597395.2 Chelonoidis abingdonii
TTGGCCTTGGCGGTGTGAAGCCACTTCAGCGCAGCATGGTGGGTTTGTAGCTGGAAACGCAGTCCCCAGACGTACGGGCATAGCCTTTCCAGCATGTACATATTCCCTTTCGCTGATTGCCCAGTGGCTTTCCCTCTCAGCCAGTTTCTTGGTGAGAAACATGACAGGATGGAATTCTTGATCTGGTCCTTCCTGCAGTCAAACTGCCCCCACACACCCCCTGGGACGCCTCTGTGGTTCTTAGGAACGGTTTGTCGAAGTCTGGGGCTCTGAGCACAGGGTCAGACATGAGTGTCTCCTTAAGCTGGTTAAAAGGCCTTCTGACACTCATCAGTCCACTGCACTGCATCTGGCTGGGTATCTTTGGTCAGTTCTGTCAGCGGGGCAGCGATTTGGTTGTAGTGTGGTACAAATCGCCTGTAATATCCAGCCAAGCCTTGGAAGGATTGGACCTATTTCTTTGACTTTGGAGCAGGCCACTTTTGGACACCAGCCACCTTGGCCTCTGGGGGTTGATAGTTCCTTGACCCACCTAGTGCCCAAGGTAAGTCACTCTGCAAAGAGGAATTCACCCTTAACTGTGTGTTTATGACAGACTGTGTTCCTGTCGTCTACATAAACCTTCTGTGTTACCGGCTGGCTGAGCGTCCCGGTGAATCCCAGGAAGAGGGTGCAGGGCCCTGACTCCCCCACACGCCGTGACAGGGGTGCAGGGGGGGAGGTTAGGGAACAGCACCAGGGTGGGGGTGCAGCAGGGGATGGGGAGCCAGGCTGGCTGCGGAGTGCAGCAGGGCACAGGGAGCCAGGCTAGCTAGGGAGTGCAGGGGGTGTTGGGGAGCAGCACCAGGGTAGAGGATTGTAGAACTGATCAATGAAATTGTTTTTAATTGTTCACTTTATTAATGTAACTTCTGTTCACCATTCACTACACTTGCCTACACTGTAACTTCAGTTCACTGTTTGCCATATTGTAATTCAAACCCCATTTTAAAACGCTCACTCCATTTTGTAAAAGCTTCCTCCAACCTTCAGTTTTGCAAACCCTGCTGTAATCTTATTAGTTAGTTTAGATGTGTGACTGAGGCATGTATGGATGATGGAATCAACCTCCAGCCCCAGCCTGTCCTGATGAAATAAAGTTCAAACCCCGAGGGCTGAAGATGCGACAAAGGCCACTAACAAGTAAGCCTTGGCTACACTCGCTTTCACAAGTACCTAGAATTTAACATGCAACTTCTGCCTCAGGGTTGAAAACCAAACTCCCTGAGCGCTGCAAGACACAGCCCGCTGCAAAGCCCAGTATTAATACATCCCCTCCCCCAGCGTGCCCAGCTACCCCACGGAGGTGGAGTACGGCAGCGCTTGCGCGCTGCTATCCCCGCGCTGCGCCGCCGACCACACTTCACATTTCAAAAGCGCTTCCCGGAGCACCCCGCAGCACGCTTTTGAATTTTGAGTGCTACAGCCAAACCTAAGAAGAGTCCACCTAAAAGATAAAGAGGTGCAATTGAAGACACGATCAAAGCAGTCCCAGGCTGAAAGTCGCCTGCCAATCCACGGGTGATCAATCACCAAACCAAGGCATTAACAGCAAGGACCTGTAGACTCTGATTTCAAACTAAAGCCCACACAAAGGGGTCCTCCCCTTGAAACCAAGCTGGGAGCCTATTAGAAGCTAACGTTCGGCTGCCACATGAAGACATCGAGATGCAGTCCCAGCGGACCAGCTCCTTCCTTGCCGCTGCTTCCTGCAGTTACCGCCACAAGCTCGACCCAAGCTGCAACAAATCAGACACGAACTTCAACTATGTTCCAGCATGCCAGCTGCAAGAACCATCTGTATGGGGTGGTGTGTGGGGTGTGTGGGGATTAGAATAATGTGTGTGTATAAGGATTAAAATATCTAGTTATTGATCATAAATCACGATTTTCTCATAACAAAATGTCGCATCTTTGCGTGCCCCCTGAAAGATCCTGTGAGTTTTGGTTACACACTTTGGGAGCAGCCAGACCAACACAGTGGCCGGCGATGCCGCCCGGCTGCCACTCTGCGGAGTCTCGGTGGTTGGCTGTATCGATGACCAAGCACAGGCTGCAATCTGCCCCCCATTCCACCGGTACCCCCCCATGCAGCATATATTAAGGAATGCCAGGCTGGGGCGGGGGGGCAGCGCGCCCGGCTGCGCAGGCATGAGACGGGCCCCTGACGGCCAAAGAAGGGCGACGTTGGGCGGAATGCAGCTGGTGGCCAGCAGAGTTCCCCGGGCTCGGTGCCCCACCCCGGCTGGGTATAAGCCAGCGCCGCTGTATGGGATGCTTCCAGTCACCAGGCCTGGCCAGTTCCCTCCTGCTCCTACAGCACTTTGGCGCGCCTGTAAAGTGCCCCCCTCTCCGCCCATCCAGAAGAGACCTGGGCAGCACCTGCTGGTCCCGTGCCACTGGCCCAGAGCTGCCTCCCCACGCTGGGGGTTGGGGGCCAACAAGCTCAACTTTCCCAGGAGTCCAGTGGGCATAATCCCCCATGGGCAGACCAGCCCCCCAGGACGCAGCACCAGCACTGCCTGCCCTGCCGGGAGCTCGGTGATGACCTCCTCCGCTAGGACTCCGGGGCGGGGCACCAAACCGCAGGGGTGGGACCATTCCTGCTCTGCCCCGTGTTCCCCAGATGACCTTGGCGCACCTGGTCTCGTGGGGAAAGTGACAGTGTTGGCAGGGGAGGCAGGAAGATGGGGTACAGGGGCAGTGGGGGCATGAGGACAGGGCAGCATAGTGAGGGTGTGGAGCCGTGGGACAGGGTACTGGCAGTAGGCAGCAGCATAGCGGAGATGATAGTAGTGATAGCGAGGGGGTGGAGCGTGGGAGGATGGCAGTGAGGAGATTGGGGGTCAGTGTTAGGGTTGGAGCATGGGGGCACAGGGCAGAAGTGCAGTGGGGTTGGTGGGAGTTGGGATGGCAGCAGACCGTGAGGTTGGTGGTAGGGGCGCAAGTTGTCCACTTTTTCGGGTGCCATCCATCAGGGATTACTTCTGTAACCCTTCGCAGTTTATAGGAATCTTGATAGTGTTTTTTTTCAGCTCCAGGCAGCGGCATGGGCCTTTGGTGGATGGGCTGGCAGCAGACGTGGGTCTGGTGGGTATATGTTTTTATCTTTATTAATCAGTTCGCTCGTATACACATTGCGGCTCATAAAAATTCCAAGCTCCTTCTCTACATAGGTGTGTGTCACTTTTTGCCCATCGGTATATCTTGGTATCATGACCAGTAGTTATCATAGTAAGCTAAGTATCTCGCCTTGCGGATAGCAATCGCTAAATCTTATATGTTATGTCTTTCACTGGTATCCTTCATGTGTCTCTCGTGAGCTTTTGCACTAGTGTTAATAAATCCTCATCTCTTTGAGTGCGGTCGCCTCTCCCCCACCCCGCGTCACAAAAAGTAAATATACTATATAATATACCACCCCGTTATCCCCTAATAAAAAAGTATTATAATATTTTAATAAAAATTGTATTTTTTTTCATTTGTACATGTACTTTATTCATCTGCCAATTTACATAGTCATGTATCTGAGCTGTTCGCATTATAATATGTTTAAGCATTATGTGCACTACGGATAGCGATTTTGCACCCACAGCCCTCCAGACAAAAAAAAAAAATAAATTAAAAAAAATACAATAACAATAAAAAAGGGGTAACGTAACCAAAGTACTTGCTCTGAGTTCTCCCCTCCAAGTCCTTTCACCTCAGATTAGAATGCCGCGTCCTACCAACGATCACCATCGGTCCTCCTCCCTATGTGGCCCAGTATCAAAAAGATAACGGATCGAACAAAAAAAAAAAAAAAAAAAGAAAAAAAAAAAAAAATAAATAAAAAAAAAAGGAAAAAAACGATAAAAAACTCACAAAAAAGAAAAATAAAAAAACTAAGCTCCCGAACAAAAAAAAAAAAACCAAAGCAAAAACAAGTGAAGATCGATCCGTAATAAAAATCAATGAAGAATATATGAGGGCAAGGAAAAGTTATAGCATCCCCAACTAGACAGACACGTGCGATGCATGCCTTGTAACGGATATGGGAAAAAAAATCCGATAAGTGTGTAGCAGACCGAAGATACAAGTGAATTGAAAAATTCTTGACCAGAGTATCTGAAAATAAGGGCTGCCTGTAGGAATCATGCTGCGAATCATTCGAAATGTATGGAAAAAAAAACATTTGTTAAGAACAAACGTAACAATAGCAAATATATCTGGCAAAAAGAAAAAGAAAAATTGTAAAGACATCCGCAATGCACTATTTCATCGTGTTATGTGTCAAGCAGCGGTGTGTGAGCATGTCTATTTGAGATTTTTTCTTGGGCACTTTGTGTCGAGGTGTGGATATCTGGTGGAGGCCCCTGGGGATCAATTGTTTCAGAATGGGAAAGGGGCCCCGGATACCGCACAGAATGGGCTGGGGGGGTGGCGTGGTAATGGGGAAAACATGGGGGATTCGAGCAGAAGGGCAGTGGGTGGTGAGAACGGGAGAAAGCAGCTCGGTGGGATGGGGCAGCAGGTGGGGGAGTTGTGCGGGAGTAGTGGAGATGGGCAGCAGGCAGGCGGGAGCGGGAGGGATGGGGCAGCGGGATGTCCAGGGCCATGGCTGGAGGAAGATCTCGGGGTCAGGGTCGAGGGGGGCATTCAGTGGGGCTGGGTGGAGCTGGGAGCAGAAATCCCACTGGTGAGCCCAAGCCAAACATGGGAGCCGAGGGTTGGATTCCAGACACCCCCCTGCCCCATGTCTGGCTGGATCTGCGGGGTGATGGGGGGCAGCTTGGCAGCTCCACCCTGCTCCCGGCTGGCTTTGTCAGAAGGGGCAGGGGGGTCCCTGAGGGTCTCAGCTCCATGTGCTGGGGGGGAGTAGGTCCCTGGGGAAGTTCCAGGGAGTTTTAGGGGGAAAGGGTTTCTAGGGTTTGGTCTCTAGGGGATTTCTGGGAAAGGAGGCCCCAGGGCATTCTGGGGTCCCTTGGGGGTTTGTAGGGGTCCCCAGGGGAAGGGGGTCCCTGGGGGGTTCTGGGGGTCCCTGAGGGAAGGGGGTCCCTGGGGGGATTCTTGGGGTGCCTGAGGGAAGAGGGTCCCTGGGGGGTTCTGGGGGTGCCTGAGGGGTTCTGGGGGTCCCCAGGGGAAGGGGGTCCCTAGGGTTTTCTGGGGGTCCCCAGAGGAAGGGGGTCCCTGGGGCGTTCTGGGGTCCCGCCCAGGCACTCAGCCAGCTCTCCCTCAGCAGATGTCGAAAGCGGCCCCCAAGAAGGCGGTGGCACCGCCGCCCCCTGGCTGCACCCTGGACATTAACGACCCGCAGGTGCAGAACGCGGCCATCCGCATCCAGGCCTCCTACCGGGGACACAGGTGAGGGGCGGGGGGGGGTCCCAGCTGTAACATGGGGCCTGTGCCCAGCTCTGCAGCCGCACCCAGGTGCCATGGGGCCGGGGCTCTGGGCGCTCCCGGCTGCTGTGCTGTGGGGGGCACAGGGGGAGGCTGGACCGGGTGCTGGGGAGCCCCAGAGGTGAGGGCAGGGGGTGGAGGGCAAGGGAACCATGGGGGACCTGGGTGGCTGGAGGGCAAGGGGATCCTGGGGGGTGCGAGGGGCCCTTGAGGGTGGCAGGGAACTGGAGGGCAAGGTGGGTGCGGGGGGCTCTGGGAGAGTGGAGTGCAGGGAGGTACAAGGGCTTTGGGGGGGACTGGGAGGCCCGGGGGGATCTGGGGGGCCAGTGGGGCCCACGAGAGTGCCTCCCGCCAGGTCCCGCAAGGAGCTGAAGGAGAAGGGGCCCCCGCGGGTGCTGCAGGCGCTGAAGGACGTGATGCTGATCGAGGGCAGCGCCGCCCGCCTGGAGTGCCGGATCAGTGCCTTCCCCGACCCCTTCATCCGCTGGCTCAAGGACGGGCGGGAGCTCAAGGACGGGCCCAAGTATCGCTACGTCTTCGAGGACCCCGACATCGTGGCGCTGGTGGTGCGGGACGGTGAACTGGCCGACCTGGGGCGCTACACCATCGCCGTGAAGAACACCTTCGGGGAGTGCTCCGACTCTGCCCGCATCCTGGTGGAAGGTAGTGCCCCCGGGACCCCCGTTCTGTGCCCCTGGGACTGTGCCCCCAGGACTGTTCCCCAGGACCTCAGTTCTGTGCCCCCGGGACCCTCGTTCTGTGCCCCTGTGATCCCGCGTTCTGTGCCCCCAGGACTGTGCCTGGGACCCCCGTTCTGTGCCCCGGGGACCTCCTGTACCTCTCCAGCACCTGCCCCTTTCTGTGTCCCTGGGACCCCCTGTTCTTTTCCCCCCCGTGCATCCCCTGTTCTGCACCCCCAGAACTCCCTTCTATGCTCCACATTCTGCACCCTCTGTTCTGCACCCCCTAAGAAGGCCTTGCACCCCAGATCCTTGAGGTGCCTCCCCAAGCTCTGCACAAACCCCAGCCACACCCCAGCCCCTGCCCTCATCCCAGGGAGGGGCCACAGCTCTATGGAGGGTAACAATGGATACGCTCCCGCTGCCCAGAGCCCACTGCAAACCCTCAGACATGAGCCCCTCAGCTGGGCGGGGACAGCCCCCCTCTGTGCCTGGCCCCTGGCACGTCCCGCCCCCCGCCCAGCCCCCGGGCACATCCCCCTTCCATCCCCGGGCATGTCCCCCCTCTGCCTGGCCCCTGGGCATGGCCTCCTCCCTGCCCGGCCCCCAGGCAGTTCCCCCCCTCTGCCTGGCCCCTAGGCACGGCCCCCTCCCTGCCCGACCCGCGGGCAGTTCCCCCCCTCTGCCTGGCCCCGGGCACAGGGGGCCCCTGGGGTTTGCATTAGCAAGGCCCAGGCTAGTTGTGGTCCAGGGGTCCCGGTGCTGGGCTTGTGCCCGCTGCCCCCGCCCATTCCTTGGCTGACGGGCGGGGGGCTCAGCTCAGGTGCCCCTCCCCCGTCTAACGGTGTCACCCCCCCCCCATAT
>NC_133778.1:80934188-80935793 GCF_003597395.2 Chelonoidis abingdonii
TGCAGCTCCGGGGGGTTCGGGGCAGGTCGCAGGGCACTCCGGGTCTCTGGCCTGGGCACTCACCTGTCTCCGTGCGGCTGGCCCCTCTCCTCAGGGTGTTCTACGACATCGGCAGCAACTCGACCACGCTCACCATCAAGCGGGTGGCCGCGAGCGACGCCGGGAAGTACGAGGTCTTCGTGGAGAACAGCCTGGGCACAGACGAGTCCTTCGCCCGCCTGGATGTGCTCTGACCCCGCTGCTCACACTTCGCTGTCACCAGACCCTGCCAGCGCCTCCCGCACCCAGGGCTCAGTCCCCTGGCATGGACCCTGCTCCTGCCAGTGCCTCTCACACCCGGGGCTCGGCCCCCTGGCACGGACCCTGCTCCTGCCAGAGCCAGTACCTCCTGCACCCAGGGCTCGGCCCCCACACCAGCCAGCAGAGACCCCGGAGGGAGGCTGCCCCTGCCCTGGGACATGGGCCAGCTGTTAAATGGTGCCAGATCTGGCACAGCCACCAGCTCCCCGGGGCGAGATGGGTGGGGCCCTGGGCTCTGGTTCATCCCCCCCGAGGGCTCCAGGCTGCACCAGACTCAGCTCCGCGCGCTGCTGGGCTCAATAAAGGGGCTGCTGCTGTTGGGTTATGCGTCTCTGCTCCCTGCTGTGTAGCTCTGAGACGGGGTGGGGGGGCAGCACGTCCTGCCCCACGGCCCTCTGGCTCATCCTGCCCCACCTGCCAATAGTCGTCTGGCATGTTCCACCTCGCTATCAAATCCTGCCCCAGTCACACCAGGCCAGCCTCTCCCCACCACGCAGCTGCTGGTCCCTGCCCTTGGGACAAAGCCACTGACTGGGCAGGGACCCTCCTCCAGCACCGAGACCAGGTGCCATTTCCACAAGAAGCCTTTACCTGGCGCTGAGATGCAGTCACCTCTGGGGTGTGGCGTGGGGAGGGTCTGTTTGTACAAGGGTCCTGTCACAGAGTGTGGGGGAGTCAGGGCCCCGCACCCCGACTTCCTGCAAGTCACCGGGACTCTCAGCCAGGCAGTGACACAGAAAGTTTATTAGCCGACAGGAGCATAGTCCCAAGCAGGGCTTGTAGGTGTCACGGAGTCCGGCCCTGCACCCCTCTTCCTGGGACCCACAGTGACTTTTATCCAGCCAGTAAAACAGAAGGTTTATTGGACAGCAGGAACACAGGTTACAGCAGAGCTTGCAGGCACAGTCAGGACCCCTCCACTGAGTCCTTCTCTGGGTCAGGGTGCTTGGATCCAGCTAGGATCCCTTGATTCCTTCCCACAGCCCATTACCCAAACTGGCATTGCCTCTCACTTCCTCTCGGCCAAAAAACCCCTTTGTTCCTTCTCCTCCCCAGCAGCTCCCATTCCCCCTGCCGGCTCACATATTACACCTATGACTACCTGTCCCTCCTTACAACATCCTAGCTGTCCCGTTCACACAGACAGCCCTACTCCATCAACCGCTCCCCTTTCGGAACTAAACTGAGCGGTGTCACCCCCCCGCCCCCCCCCCCCCACCACCCCACCCCCCCTCCCCCCCCCCCCCCCCCCCACGCCCCCCCCCCCCCCCCCCCCCCCCCCCCGCTCTCCCAGTGACTCTGGGG
>NC_133778.1:80954142-80961634 GCF_003597395.2 Chelonoidis abingdonii
CTCTCAGCCAGGCAGTGACACGGAAGGTTTATTAGCCAACAGGAGCAGTCCCAAGCAGGGATTGCAGGCAGGGCCGGCTTTATGACCCGGGGGGCCGATTGGAATACTCAGCAGTGGTCCGGGGCCTCGGCGGCACAGGGTCCGCTCCGGGTCTTCCGTGGCACAGAAGGACCCCCCCACCTCCGAAATGCTACCGAAGACCCCCGGAGCAGGGCCCCCTTAGGTGTGGATGCTGGGCCCTCTTCGGCACAGGGCCTGATTCTGGGGAATCAGGGGAATCAGTGTAAAGCCGGCCCTGCTTGTAGGTACAGACAACAGGACCCCCTTTGTCAGGTCCATCTTGGGGGGCAGGGAGCTTAGACCCCAGCCCTGGGGCTCCCTCCATTTCCCCAGCCAGCTCCAAACTGAACCCCCACCAGCCATCTCACCCAGCCCCTCCCCCAGCCTTTGTCCAGTTTCCCAGGCAAAGGTGTCACCTGGCCCCACTCCCCTCCTGAGCTCAGGTTACAGGCTCAGGTCCCGTCCCTCCCCTAAAGTCACCCCCTGCTCTCCCATCCCCCATGCAGACAGGCCCAGTAAAACTCCCACGGGACAGTCCCAGATCTCTCTGCCCCTCCCTGCTCCGTCACATTCAAAGATTCAGAAATATGGAAGTATCAGTCTTAGCCTGAATGTGCTGTGTGACAAAGACTGCTCGTTGAACTGAAGGTTACGTCTCCGTGGGTAATAGCCTCTGAATTCTTGCACAAAGCCAACCCGGCTCAGTTCTGAAGTCAAACCACTTACATATGAGAGGAGAATCTGGTTTCTCTTGCTTTCCTGGCTCATGCTATTGGCCAGCGTGATACTGTTATTTTCAAAGGAGAAAACGAATTCTCCCAAGCTGCAGCTGATGCTCCAAACCACAAGCCCAATATAAACATTTCCAGAATACACGGGAAAGCCTCCGTCACTGCTTGGCATCACCCACAACGTCTTCAAATTCTCTGAATTTCTCTTATCAGGGGTTTAAATCCAGGCATTTGAACTTCCCCTTCCCGATCTCTAATCCAAGCGAGTCCCTCAAAGCTGCAGCGAGCCGGGTCCCACGACGCCAGGAGATGGGTGGGGCAGATTGCCGATAACTGGAGCTTTTCTCCAAAAATCCCCCTGCAACTCACCACTGGGTCCGTCAATCAATTCCTGGTCAGTCTGGGACCACTGGGGCTCGTTTGGATTTGGGGATCCTGAGACGTGCCCAGTGACGTGGCATCTGAAGAGTTGGGGGCAAGGCCTGTTTGGTGGCCCGGTCACAGTTCGATCGTGGTGCCATCCAGATGGGGGGGGGAGGGTGTCACCACCTGCCCTGTGACCCCCCCGGCTGCCTCACAACACTTTGCTATTGTAGCTCCCTGCCCGGGCCGCTCACAGCCAGCCTGGCAGCATGCAGGGCACACCCGGCCCCAGGGAGTGTGTGTCGCTCCAGCCGGGGGCCAGGCCCAGCCTGGGTGACCCCAACACACACCCGGTCCCCAGCTTTCTCCACCCTGGGAGCTCTGCAAGGTCCAGAGAACCCCCCAGGGTCCCTTGTTCCTTCAGAGACACAAACGCACAACCAGGCCCAGTGACTGCCCTGGTCTGAAAACACCCGGCCCCTCACGCCCGGCCCCTCGCGCCCGGCACTGCGCCGGCTCACGGGAAAACTAGGAGCCAGACAGAGCGCTGTGCCGGCCCCTGCCTGGGCAGCCACGTATCAGTGAGGATCCCCAGTGCCTCTTGGCACGTTAACACAGCCAGTTCACAATGGTATTAATTACCAGGCATTGTTAGTGTTCAGCCGAGACCCCACTCTACACGCTGCTACTGCACTAAACAGTAGAACATGCTGTGCACAGGATTTTAAAATTCTGCATATTTTATTTGTCAAAATAACACAATATAATCACACCAGTTTCAATTATTTTGGTAATTTATTTCAAAATACCCGTCAGCAAGTCTGGCTGTAACAGTATAGAAAACAGAACAAGATTCAGGAAATGTTTTTTAGCCAAACAGATTCCTTACTTGGCGTATTAATGCAGAACTCTGAGTGATTCATTTAATGTTACCTGTTAGCTGTGTGTTCTTGGGGAGGTCCAGAGAACCCCCTGAGGTGCCTAGCCTGTCTGACAGCCTCCCTCCCGCCCCTGCAGCCTCTGCTTGAACCAAATCTGCATCCGAAGAAAGACACACAAAAAGCAATGACAAGGCCTGGGGAGACCCACCTAAACCCCTGGGACGAGGGTGACAGGATTAAGGGAACTCCCCCAGGGCCGCCTGGGGGGGGGGCAAGTAGGGCAATAGGCCCCTTAATCCAACTCCCCTAGGCCCTGCAGGGGCCCCCACAAGAGTTTTTTGAGGCCCCTGGAGCAGGGTCCTTCACTTGCTTCAGGGGCCCCGGAAAACTCTCAGGGCCTGGGCCCCTGGAGCTTCTTCTGCTCTGGGTCTTTGGTGGCAATTCGGCGGCAGGGGGTCCTTCCACCCAGGGACCCACAGTCGAAGTGCCTCAAAGCCCCATGGCAGGGGGGTCCTTCTGCCCTGTGACCCACTGCCAAAGTGCCAGGTCTGCGGCAGCAATTCGGCACTGGGGGCCCCCCACCACTGAAGACCCAGGACTCTTGAATCCTCTGGGCGGCCCTGAACTCCCCTAGCCTCATTTGTATTGGAGATGGGACAAGGAGGCGTCTCCATTAGCTACAGACTGGAGACTAGAGATTCCAAGGTGAGAACCGCACGGAGCTCTGGGACCAGAGAAGCAGGGAGCACGGCATGATGGGGGATCTCTGCTCCTGATGTCAATGAACCTGCCTGCACCCCCCTAGCTCAGCAGTTATCAGCCCAATTCTAGTCAGAAATCCTTGATTGGGATCCAAAATACTGGTGCTTCTTAATTGCACTGTGAACTACCTCCAAGGAGCACCATCCACAGCCAGGAATGAGCAGCTCTCCTGTGGAGCCTGAACAAAACAACCCTGGTATCTCCCTTGTTTACACACAAACAAATCGAGTGTCTCCCTTGAACCATTGTTGTTTCCCTACAAACACCCCGACTCAGGCTCCAGTCAGTGCTCTGATGCCTGGATCCAAAATATGCATCGGTTCCATTGGGACTTCATCTGCTCATGCCTGATCGTGCTGGGGGCTCTGCCTGGCTCCAGCACTCCAGCCCCCCAGCTACCACCACCAGATCCCACCTGGGACCCCTGATCAATTCAAGCTTCATGGGGTGGTGAGAATCCAGCTGTCCCCCTCTCTCTAGGTGTAGGCCCCTGACCCTGACTTGTGTGATCGGTTATAAGTTAGATTGAATATTATCCCTGCGTTGTTTGTTTGGCTCCCCTCTGGTTACTACCGGCAATAAATAACTTTCATGGTTAAGCTGGTGCTTCCTCTTCCCCCCCCCTCGGTGGGTGTGTTTTGGTTTCCTCATTCGCTCTGGCGCGATGCTCTCGTACCTCAGCTAAAGGATCCTCTGGTGCCCAGAAACCGGTGGGTTTGCTCATCCAGTGGGTTACAACCAAAACATTGTAACGTGAAAGTGGGAATAGGGATGTGACTGAACTGTGATATATGAGGTGGCAGCTTGGAAGTGCGCTCGACCCGAGCCTGCTGAGTCCAGGGACGTAATGAGGGGTCAGCTTGGGAGCGCTGATTGACCAAGTCCTCTAGACGTGCTCTGGGTGTGTGTCTGTTTGTCTGATTCTGGGCTGGAAGAACCCGCCCGGGGAACCGAGATCTCGCAGTAGCTCCATTGGGAGGGACTTGGAGCAGGAGTGTGACGATGTGGTCTGGGGACCCAACTGAGTATAGCCCAAATCAGACAATGCTCAAAGGGCAGTCACAGCCCATAGGCTGGGGTTTTCCCACCTCTAGAAGCACCAAAACAGCCAGCAAAAATGATATCGGTCCTACCCACTGGCTAACCACAAGTCACACAAGCATTTTCTGAGACACTTCCAGTCTCCGGTATCAACCACCAGTCCCACAGTCCTGGGGATGATGTTATGAAAACACATCCAGTAAAAGAAAAGGTTCTCTCGATCCCAAAGGACCAAAGCCGCAGACCCAGGTAATTCAATATGTTTATTAGAGAATATTTAAATAAATGATACACAGAGTTTGGCATGTCAGTCATTAGTCAATCCGGGGGCAACACACAGAGTATGGGGGACGTGGTATTTGGTTATGGGTTAGCATATAGTACATACAGTCTGTATGAATAGAGCGGCGTGTGAGCGTGAGAAGTTATGTGGAGATCCAGTAGAGGAGACTACCCTATTGAAGGGGTTAAGTCATAGTCATGGATTAGAGCAAGCAGGCCGGGTAGAGGGACAATACACATCAGATCTTACCACAAATCCGCTGGTGCCAATCTTTAGAATCTAAAATCTAAGGTTTATTCATAAAAGGAAAGTAGAGGTGAGAGCTAGAATTGGTTAAAACTGAATCAATTACATACAGTAATGGCAAAGTCCTTGGTTCAGCTTGTAGCAGGATGAAGTAAACTGCAGGTTCAAATTGAGTCTCTGGAGAACATCCCCGTGGGATGGGTCATTCATCAGTCCTTGTGCAGAGCTTCAGCTTGTAGCAAAGTCCAGAGGGAAGAAGCAGGATTGAAGACAAGATGGAGATGAGGCCTTTGCTTTATAGACTTTTCCAGGTGTAGAACACTCCTTTGTTCCTACTGTGGAAGTTACAGCAAAACTGGAGTCTGGTCACATGGGCAGTTTTCTGTCACTCCGTGAGTCACAGGGCGTATCCACCTTCTCTCAATGGGTCAGTTGTGTAGGTGATGGTCCTTAATGAGCCATCAAGCAGGCTAAGCGAGCTAACACCAGCTTGTCTGGGATGTTTGTCTCACAAGCACCAATTTGAAATACAGACAGTAATAGCCATACTTAAACTTCAACTACCAAATGATACAGACATACAGACAGCAAATCCTAAGCAGTAACCCGTAACTGGTCTTAGACACCTTTATAGGACCCCCTTTACATAGGATTTGGTGCCACTACAGGACCTTAATTGCAACCCATGTTCTATATGGTCCCAGTTGATGTCAATAACGTCACAAGGAGAAGCAGACCGCTCGTGTGAGAACACACGAGACACAAGCAGCACATTGATAGACGTAAGTCTCCCCAGAGTACCCGATAATAGTGCACCTCAATGTAATTGGGCAAAGCTGGTAACGTATTCCTGCAAACCCTATAATAAACAGATAGTAAAGGGTTAACTAGATCAGTAAACCTGGAACACCTGACCAGAGGACCAATCAGGAGACAAGATACTTTCAAATCTCAGTGGAGGGAAGTCTTTGTTTTTGGGATGTTTGTTCATTGTTCTCTCTTGGATCTAAGAGGGACCAAACGTATATACAGCCTCTTCTGTTCAATTTAGTAAGTACCAGTTAGAAAGGCGGTTTAGTCTTTTGATTGTTTTCTTTATTTGCAAGTGTGTATTTTGCTGGAAGGATTGTATCTCTTTTTGCTGCAACTTGTATTTATGCTGGGGGGAGGTTTCTCTCTAGTGTCTATAAGCTGAAAGACCCTGTAACATTTTCCATCGTGATTTTACAGAAATAATTTTTACTTTTTTTTCTTTCTTTAATTAAAAGCTTTTCCTTTTTATGAACCTGATTGTTTTTTTTTATTCTTGTGTTAGACCCTAGGGAGACGGGGTCTGGTCTCACCAGGGAATTGGTGGAAGAAAGGAGAGAATGAGGGGAGGAAAAGCCTGATTTCTCTCTGTGTTAGGATCAGTGTCTCTCTCTTAGGGAGAGTCTGGGAGGGGAAGAGAAGGGGGGGAAGGTGAATTTGCTCTCTGTTTTAAGATTCAAGGAGTTGAATCACAGGGATCTCCCAGTGTTACCCAGGGAGGGGAGAATCTGGGAGGAAGAAAGGAGGGGGAATGGTTTATTTCCCTTTGTTGTGAGACCCAAGGGGTTTTGGGTCTTGGGGTCCCCAGGGAAGGGTTTGGGGGCCAGAAAGTGCCCCAAAACACTATATTTTTGGGTGGTGGCAGCTCTATAATTTCTAAGCTAGTAATTAAGCTTAGGGGGGTTCATGCTGGTACCCCATCATTTGAATGCTAAGGTTCAGAGTGGGGGTTCATACCATGACACCCCCTCACAAGCAGTGACATTATAATGCCCCTGTATAAACCCTTGAACCCTGCGGACAGTTCTGGTCACCCCATCTCAAAAGAAGAGAGCCCAGAAGTGGAAAAGGTTCGGAAACGATGGGGGATGGAACAGCTGCCGCGGGAGGAGAGAATACGGAGCCTGGGCGCGTTCAGCTTCGAAAAGAGCCAGCGGAGGGGAGATGTGACAGGGCTATAGATCGTGACTAGTGAGGAGAGCGGACTCGGGAGCGTTATTTCTCCCCTCCCATAACACCAGAGCCGGGGGCACCCAGTGACACTAAGAGGCAGACGGTTTAAAACAGACAGGAGGGAGCGTTTCTTCACATCACGCAGTCGGCCTGTGAAACTCCTTGCCGGGGGGATTCGATGGCAGGGTCCCCATGCACAAAGGGGCCTAGGGAGGACGGGTGATTTGGGGAACATGTGCAGGGAACGCAGGGGGTGCAGAAGTGAGAGTGATGAGGTGTGGCTGCGGGAATTTGGGGCACAGGAGACTGGAAGCAAGTGCAACGTCCATGGCGGTTGTTTTGCACGTGTGCCCCGGGGTGGGTAAAGCAGCCAGCATGAAACCAGGGAATCTGACCACAAGCTCCCACGCTGAGGGGCTGCTGATTCCCTCCCCAGCGCTGCTCCCCGGGCACCCACGGGGCCACTAGCAGCCTGCTGCCATCATGGCTATTAATAGCCCTGCCTGACCATATCAGGGCTTGTCTGGGTCCCTGGGGCCGCGCTGCTGACAGGTGTGCTGGCCTCGGGCCTGTCCCTGCTGCTGGCTGGGAGCCTGCAGCCCCTCGCAATGTCACACGCTCGGGATGCGTCCGTCCCCCGCAGCTGCCGGGCCTGGCTCCGCTGGGAGTCCCAGGGCCTGGGTGGGATTGCAGGGAGACAGCCAGGGGTCAGGCCTGCCCCACTCGGCTCCTATGGGGCAACGGGACCTCCAGGGCCTAGGGGTCACGGCTGCTTCCAGCTGTCCTGGGCTGGGGCCAAATCTCTGCAGAGCCCCCGGGGCAGGGGGTGATGGGGACCCCCTCTACTAACGCCCGGGGACCGATCAGCCTGGGCCCCCACCTGTGCCTCTGCCCGCCAGATCTGACCCAAGCCCCCCAGCTGTGCACTCTGCTCCGCCCCTCAGATCTGACCCCACCCCCCCGGCTGTGCACTCTGCTCCGCCCCTCAGATCTGACCCCACCCCCCCGGCTGTGCACTCTGCTCCGCCCATCAGATCTGAGCCAAGCCCCACAGCTGTGCGCCCTGCTCCGCCCCTCAGATCTGACCTCACCCCCCCGGCTGTGCACTCTGCTCCGCCCCCCAGATCTGACCCAACCCCCCC
>NC_133778.1:80961734-80978851 GCF_003597395.2 Chelonoidis abingdonii
TCAGATCTGGGGGCGGAGCAGGGCGCACAGCCGGGGGGGTTGGGTCCAGATCTGGGGCGGAGCCAGGGGCGCACAGCCGGGGGGTTGGGGTAGATCTGGGGGGCGGACAAGGGCGCACAGCCGGGGGTGGGTCAGACTGGGGGGCGCGGAGCAGGGCCGCACAAGCCCGGGGTTGGTTCAGATCTGGGGGGCGGAAGCAGGGCAACCGCACAGCCAAGGGGTTTTGGGTCAGATCTGGGGGACAGAGCAGGGCGCACAGCTGGGGGACTTTGGTCAGATCTGGGGGGGAGCAGGGCACCGCACAGACGGGGGGTGGGTGCACGATCTGGGGGGCGAGCAGGGGGCGCAGCCGGAGGCGGTGGGTCAGATCTGGGGGGAGAGGGGCAGGGCGCACAGCCGGAGGCAGTGGTCAGAATCTGGGGGGGCGAGCAGGGCGCACAGCCGGGGGGTTGGGTCAGATCTGGGGGCGGAAGCAGGGCGCACAGCCGGGGTGGGGTCAAGATCTGCGGGCGCGGGAGCAGCGCACAGTCCCGGGGGGGGTTGGGTCAGATCTGGGGGCGGAGAGGCGCACAGCCAGGGGGGTTGGGTCAGATCTGGGGGGCGAGCAGGTGCACAGCCGTAGCCGGTGGGTCAGATAATGGGGGGCGAGCAGGGCGCACAGCCGGGGGGGTTGGTCAGATCTGGGGGGCGGAGCAGGGCGCACAGCCGGGGGTGGGGTCAGATCTGGGGCGGCGGAGCAGGGCGGCACCGCCGGGGGGGTGGGGTCAGATCTGGGGGGCGGAGGACAAAAAGGGGCGCAACAGCTGGGGAGGGTTGGGTCAGATCGGGGGGGGCCGGAGCAGCGTGCACAGCCGGGGGTGGGGTCAGATCTTGGGGACCGCGGAGGCAGGCGCACAGCTGGGGGGGGGTCAGATCTGGGGGGGAAGAGCAGAGGCACACAGACAGGCAGGGGCTTGGTGCAGAATCCGGGGGGTGGGCGGAGCAAGGGCGCACAGCCGGGGGGTGGGGTCCAGGATTCTGAGGGGCGGAGCAGAGTGCACAGCCGGGGAGTAGGTCAGATCTGGGGGGGGCGGAGCAGGGAGCACAGCCGGGGGGGTGGGGTCAATCTGGGGGGCGGAGCAAGGGCGCACAGCGGGGGCTTGGGTCGGGTCAGATCTGGGGGGCGGAGCAGAGTGGCACACGCCGAGGGCTTGGCTCAGATCTGGGGGGCAGAGCAGCCGTGCACAGCCGGGGGTGGGGTCAGAATCTGGGGGGGCGGAGCAGCGCACACTGGGGGGGGTTGGGTCAGATCTGGGGGGGTGGAGCAGGGCGCACAGCTTGGGGGGGTTGGGTCAGATCGGGGGGGCGGAGCAGAGTGCACAGCCGGGGGGGTGGGGTCAGATCTGAGGGGCGGAGCAGAGTGCACAGCCGGAAGGCGTTGGGGTTCAATCTGGGGGCGGAGCGCGTGCACAGCCAGGGGTGGGGTCAGATTCTGGGGGCGGAGGCCAGGGCGCAGCAGCCGGGGGGGTTGGGTCAGATCTGGGGGGCGGAGCAGGGCGCACAGCGGGGGTTTGGGGTCAGAATCTGGGGGGCGGACGCAGCGTGCACAGCCCGGGGGTGGGGTCGATCTGGGGGGCGGAGCAGGGCGCATCAGCTGGGGGGGTTGGGTCAGATCTGGGGGCGGAGGAGTTGAGTGGGGAGGAGAGTGAGGGCAAGCGAGTGCAAGCCGGGGGGTGAGGTTCAGATCTGAGGGGCGGAGCCAGGGCCGCACAGCTGTGGGGCTTGGTAGATCTGATGGCGGAGCAGAGTGCAACAGTCCGGGGGGGTGGGGTCAGATCTGAGGGCGGAGCAAGTCACAGCTGGGGGGGCTTGGGTCAGATCTGGCGGGGGCCGAGGCAACAGGTGGGGCCCCAGGCCTGATCTGGTCCCCGGCGTTAGATAGAAGGGGGTCCCATCACCCCTGCCCGGGGCTCTGCAGAGATTTGCCCCAGCCCCAGGACAGCTGGAAGCAGCCGTGACCCTTAGGCCCTGGAGGTCCCGTTGCCATAGGAAGCCGAGTGGGGCAGGCCCTGACCCCTGGCTGTCTCCCTGCAATCCCCACCAGGCCCTGGGACTCCCAGCGGAGGCCAGGCCCGCAGCTGCGGGGGGAAGGACGCTCCCGAGCGTGTGACATTGCGATGGGGGGGGGGGGGGGGGGGGGAGGGGGCTGCAGGCTTCCCAGCCAGCAGCAAGGGATCAGGCCCGAGGCCGCACACCTGTCAGCAGCGCGGCCCCAGGGACCCCAGACAAGCCTGATATGGTCAGGCAGGGCCTATTAATTAGCCATGACGGCAGCAGGCTGCTAGCGGCCCCTCCGTGGGTGCCCGGGAGCAGCGCTGGGAGGGAATCAGCAGCCCCTCCCAAAAAGCCCCCCGGTGGGGAGCTTGTGGTCAGATCCCTGGGTCTGGTGGCGGGAAGGAGACAACCCGATCTCCAGGGTCCGTTCAGTGCCACTGAGCCAGCCTGGCCGGGAAACCCTGCGAGTCTGCTGTCCCCTCAGCCCCTCGTTCCTCCCCGCAGGGACTCGCTTCCGGCCCTTGTCCTTCGAAGTCCCGAAGCCGCTGTTCCCGGTGGCTGGGGTGCCCATGATCCAGCACCAAATCGAGGCCTGCACTAAGGTAACAAGCCAGCCGCGTGCAAGGGCTGGACCTACCTGTGTGGGGGACAAGGGTCGTTCGGCGCCACAGCTCTCAGCTAGAATCGGGGTAAATTCTAGCCTGAGCACATGGTGGGGCCAGGGAGAGGTGTCACCTGGGGGTGAGGGATGGGCTCTCTTCTCACCTAATCTCGCTGTGTCCTGCCCCCCAGGTTCCAAGCATGAAGGAGATTCTCCTTGTGGGCTTCTACCAGCCCAACGAAGCCTTGAGCCACTTCCTAGTTTCTGCACAGCAAGAGTTTAAAATCCCCATCAGGTGGGTGGGTAGGAGCCCCCTGCCTGGGGACTTCCCATGGCTGGGGACTTTCCATGCTGGGTGGGAGAATGGCCACACTGGGTCAGCCCAAAGGTCCATCCAGCCCAGTGTCCTGTCTGCCAACAGTGGCCAGTGCCAGGTGCCCCAGGGGGAGTGAACAGAACAGGGAATCACCGAGTGATCCATCCCCTGTCGCCCATTCCCAGCTTCTGGCAAACAGAGGTAGGGACCCCATCCCTGCCCAGCCTGGCTAATAGCCCCTGATGGACCTGTCCTCCAGGAACTTCTCTAGTTCTTTTTTGAACCTCACTGTAGTTCTGACCTTCATATCTTCTGGCAGGGAGTTCCACAGGTTGACTGTGCTTTGTGTGAGGAAATACTTCCCTGTGTTTGATTCAAACCTGCTACCTAATAGTTTCATAGTTCTTATGTTATGAGGAGGAGTAAATAACACATCCTTATTTACTCTCTCCACACCAGTCACGGTTTTATAGACCTCAGTCATATCCACATTAGTCGTATCTTTTCCAAGCTGAACAGTCCCAGTCTTATCACTCTCCCCTCATACGGCAGCTGTTCCACACCCCTAATTGTTTTATTTGCTCTTTTCTGAACCTTTTCCAATTCCAGTATATCTTGTTTGAGATGGGGCGACCACATCTGCACGCAGTATTCAAGGTGTGGACGTACCATGGATTTATATAGAGGCAACATGATATTTTCTGTCTTATTATCTCTCCCTTTTCTAACGGTTCTTAACATGCTATTAGCTCTTTTGGCTGCTGCTGCACCTTGAGCAGATGTTTTCAGAGAACTATCCACAATGACTCCAAGATCTTTCTGGAGTGGTAACAGCTCATTTAGACCCCAGCATGTTGTATGTAGGGGTGGGATGATGTTTTCCAATGTGCGTTACTTTGCATTTATCAACATGGAACTTCAGTCATCCAGTCACCCAATTTTGTGAGATCCTTTTGTAGCTCTTCACAGGCTGCCTGGGACTTAACTATCATGAGTAGTTTTGTATCATCTGCAAATGTTTCCACCTCACTGATTACTCGTTTCCAGATCGTTTATGACTATTTGGAATAGGACTGGGCCCAGTGCAGACCCTGGGGGACACCACCATTTCCCTCTCTCCATTCTGAAAACTGACCAGTTATTCCTGCCCTTCTTCCCTGTCATTTACCAGTAACCGATCCCTGAGAGAACCTTCCCTCTTAGCCCATGACAGCTAACTTTGCTGGGGAGCCTTTGGTGTGGGACCTTGTCACAGGCTTTCGGAAGCTCTCTATCCACTGGATCCCCCTTGTCTGCACACTTGTTGACCCCTCAGAGAATTCGAACAGCTCGGTGAGGCCTGATCTCCCTTCCAAACGCTGTGTTGACTGCCCCACAATCCGTGTCCATCTCTGGATCCAGTAATTCTGTTCTTTGCTGTCGTCTCCTCCTCTTTGCCTGGTGCTGAAGTCAGGCTTCGTGGCCTGTAGTTGGCGGGATCACCTCTGGAGCCTGAGGCATCTGGGTGGGCCTCCTGCTCTAGTGCCCTCGGGCTACCCCCACCTCCTCCCGAGCCCAGCCCCGTGTGGCCAGGCAGCTCTCCTAGTGGGATCCCTGCAGGCCCCTGGGCAGCAGGGTCCCAGTCTGCTGCTGTCATTCCCCTGGTCTGTTCTGCACTCGCTGGCCCCCCCCGCGAGCCGGGGGACAGGAGTCCTGTCCCTCCCCTGCCATTCGGGTCTTGCTCCCAGGAGAGGGGCCTGGGACAGCTGTCCTGAGTCCCCCTCTCGGTCCCGAGGCTGCACTGGTGCTGCGTCTCACGGGTCGCGCCCACTCTTGGCTCTGTGTGGTCCGTGGAGGGAGCCTCCTTCAGTACGACAGCCCTTCTCGGGGCTTCACTCTCTCTCAGGGGGTTAACCCCTCCGCCTCCTGGAGCCGCACCGCTCTGAACCTTAGCACGTCTGTCTGTACCGTGGGCCCCCTCAGGGAGTCCCCTCGCTCTGGGCCCCCAGGGCCTCCACCCCCAGAGGGAATAATGTCATTTCTCCCCCGCTCTTTTCTCTAGCCCGGAGTGACTCTCAGCCAGCGTAAAACAGGAGGGTTTATTGAGGGTCTGAACACAGCATGGGAGACTCTCAGGGCCTCAGGCCTGGCCTCCCTCAGCCCAGCACATTCCCCCATCTTCCTGCCTCCAGGTCAGCCCTGGCTGCCTCCTCTCTCCAGCCCTGAGCCCCCCTGCTTCCCAGCTGGGCATCTGAGATCACCGTCCCCAGGCCCCCTCTGTCCATTGTCTTCTCTCCAGGAAAACAGGATCGCCTGGGCCTCCTCTCCCGTCCCCTCTCCTCTCCTCTGGCCCCTCTGGCTGGAACTGGCTGGTCAGGTCACCGGGGTCCTCTCTCCACAGCCCATTGTCCTCCCACTGGCCAGAACCGGCTGCGACTCCTGAGCTGGGTCTCTAGGTGGTCAGGTCCCCAGTCACTGGATTATCCATTCTCCAGGCCATCGGCTGGGGTCCCAAGTTCCCTCACCAACAAAATCCTTCTCCTCTCCCCTCCTTAAACCAGTAACCTCCCCACCTCCCCGCATGCAAACCCTGGAAAACAAGATAAAAACAAGAGAAGCCCCTAATTTGTCACACTGCCGTAGCAGGGAAGACTCTGACCATGCTCTGAGATGGCTTGCAGATTGTCCCAGACTTGCAGGCTGCGGGCTCAGGCACCGCGCTGAGTGACACCAGCCAGGACTCTGGGGCAGGGTCTCCCCTCGGGGCCACTCACCAGGGTAAGGAGCCTGCCCGGCTTCAGCGCCTCCTGGCTCTGACCTCGGAGCGTTCAGCCCCCTGCTCACCCCGGGAGCTCCCCACAGCGAGTCCCTCAACCCCTGGGGAGCCTCCCACCCCCCCCAAAGGGCCCTACCCCCCACTCAGCAGCCAGCCGTGACTCCAGCCAGCGTGGGACACAGACGGGTTCTTAGCCGGGAACCCAGCGTTGGACAGAGCTTGTGAGCACAGAAATCAGGGACCTGCAGCAAAGTCCAGCTTGGGGGGATCCAGGGCCCAGAGTGCCATCCCCCTCCCCCCCGAGTCCCAAACCAGGCGACTGACTCGCCTCCAGCAGCCCAGCCTCAGTCACCCCCCGCCTCCCCCCTGCGGCCTTTGTCTCCTTCCCGGGCAAACAGGGCCCCTGGGCTCTGGTCTCCAGCCCCTCCGGCTGGCTCCGGCAGGGAGGGGCCCGGCAGTCAGTTGCTGGGATACAGGGTGTCGGCGCAGATTTCTGTGTGCCCAGGCAGCCAGTCAGGGTCACACCTGCCCTCTCAGGTCTCTGCAGTGATCACTCCCCCTTATCCCACCACTTAGATACTTGTGTAACACACAGGGGAAACTGAGGCACGCACAGTATTCAGACAAAAGATTAAGAAAGTTCCTGCTTCATCACACAGGTACCTGCAGGAGTACGCAGCGCTGGGCACGGGCGGTGGCATCTACCACTTCCGGGACCAGATCCTGTCAGGCAGCCCTGAGGCCTTCTTCGTCCTCAACGCGGACGTGTGCTCGGAGTTCCCCCTGCTGGAGATGCTGGCCTTCCAGCAGCAGTGTGGAGACCCGCACAGCTTTGTCATGCTGGGCACCACGGTGAGGGGGCCGGCTGGGAGCCACGGGACCCCTGTGCCCAGGTTCCCGCTGACACTGTCCCCTTTCCACAGGCCAACAGGAAGCAGTCCCTGAACTACGGCTGCATCGTGGCCAACACGGAGACCTGTGAGGTAAGGGGCTGGGGCCACTCAGGCAGCACTACTCCTGCTGGGTGGTGGCCGTGCTGGGCGGGGCAGGGGCGTCGGTGTGCTGTGGCCCCGCTGCAGAGTTCCACTCCCAGCGACTTGCCTCCGGTTCCCAGCGTGGCCCCAGCCGGCGCCCGGGAGTGGTGCTGGCGAGCCAGCTTGGGGCACTCATGGCCCCTCGCCCCCCAGGTCCTGCACTACGTGGAGAAACCCAGCACCTTCGTCAGCGAGATCATCAACTGCGGCATCTACCTGTTCACGCCGGCCATCTTCCAGCACATCGGCGAGGTCTTCCAGAGGACCCAGCAGGAGCTTCTCCTGTGAGTGCCCCCAGCCTGGCCCCGTGCCCGGGGCTGCAGCCACCACACTCATCCTCCATCTCTCTCTCTTTTCCCACCTTTTGTCCTCACTCGCTGCCTGACCTGCACCAGGGGCGCTTGCCTTGGGTAAGTGTCTGTCGCCCCCTCCCAGCCTGCGTGTGGCATTTCGCACCAGCTCCCTCCCGGAGCCCTGCTTCCACCTGCTGCTCCGCTGAAGCCGGCATTGGGCTCCTGGGCATTCAGGATACCCCTTGGCCTCCCAGCTCCCTGCACTGCTGCGTCACACAGCCCAGTCCCAAAGGGCTGCCCATGTGGAGAGCCAGCTGGGTGGGGGGACAGATGGGAGTTCAGGGCGGAGGAGAAATCCTCTCGCCCCGGGAAGCGCCCCTTGCTGGGGCGGGAGGGGGCTCTGATACTGGGTGTGTTGCTCTTTGGGGTGCTCCCTGGGCTCCCTGGGGTGCTGGCTCCTACGAGGCACTCCTGAGCTACCAGCTTTGTCCCTGCAGCGCAGGTGTCGCCCCACTGGGCCAAAGTAGAATCTGTCTCACGACAATTGCCAGGCTGTTCCCTAGAGCAGCCGTTACTCTGTGTGACCTTCAGTGACCCTCTGCCCTTCTGCAAAAGGGGCAAGGTGGCAAGTGCTGGAGCCTCTGCCCGCGCCTGTGGCCTGCTGGCAGCGGGAGCTGGCATTGCTGCAGCCCGAGCCCTGGCGGATTGTCGCTCGGGCGCTGCTGGCCCAGGTGTGGGCTGGGCATCCTGCCCTGGCCTGGGCAGTAATCCTGGCTCAGCCCTCACCCTCGCCCTCATCCCCGCCCCATGCATCTCACCTGGCAGGGAGGAGAGCCCCAACGGCTGGCAGCGCGCCGAGGTCATCCGGCTGGAGCAGGACATCTTCACGGCGCTGGCCGGGCGCGGCAAACTCTACGTCTACAAAACTGACGGCTTCTGGAGCCAGATCAAATCGGCCGGGTGGGTGTGAGCAGGGCAGGCCCCAGTGGGCGGCAGCGTCCCTTGTACTGTGGGGAGCTGCTGGAGCTGAGCTCAGCTCAGACCTGTTCCAGTGGGGGGGCGCGGGCAGGGGCCCCGCAGGAGCAGCCTCTCTGCTAGGCGGGGCTGGATAGTGCTGCCGGTCCCAGCAGGAGACGCTCCCTGCGATGTGGGGCCTGGCCGCGCTGATTGGCACCTTTCCCCCCAGCTCTGCCATCTACGCCAGCCGCCTCTACCTGAGCCAGTACAGCCAGTGCCACCCGGAGAGACTGGCCCCGAACAGCCTCGGGGGGCCCACCATCCGAGGTACCCTCCCCCGCACGGCCCCTCGGCCTGGGCCCGCTGTTCGCAGAGCTCTGCGCTCACCCTGCCGGCACAGCCAGGGGAGACGTGGGGGGCTCCAGGACGGGGGCTGCGGCTGGGCTCTGGCCAGTTCCTCTCCCCGCCGTCCCCTCACCCTTGTTTGTGTTGCAGGGAACGTGTATATCCACCCGACGGCGTCCATCGACCGCAGCGCTGTGGTGAGTGCGGGACCGGGGGGCGGGTTTCTTGGGGCCGGCCTGGGGGGCTCTGCTCACTGCCTGTCCTGCTCTCCCCCTCCAGCTGGGTCCCAACGTCTCCATCGGGAAGGGGGTGACGGTGGGAGCCGGCGTGCGTGTGCGCGAGTCCATCATCCTGCACGGGGCATCGCTGCAGGTAGGGCAGGCCCCACCGGTGGGGGGGGAGGGGCTTTCATCCCCCAGCTTTGGGCGGAGACGGTCAGCTCAGCCAGCAGCGTGTGCAGCCTGGAGCTGTGTCCTGTGTTCCCCGACTCTGCCGAGGCCCCACAAACCCTTCACTGGCCAGCCCTGGGGCCCCTCACTCCTCACCTGCAGCCCCCTGCCAGCCTGGCCCTGGGCTCTGCCCCCCAGCTCTGCCAGGGCCCCTCACTCCCGACCCACAGCCCCCTGCCAGCCCGGCCCTGGGCTCCCCCCCACAGCTCTGCCAGGGCCCCTCACTCCAGACCCACAGCCCCTGCCAGCCCGGCTCTGCCACGGCCCCTCACTCCCGACCGGCAGCCCCTGCCAGCCCAGCCCTGGGCTCCCCCCCACAGCTCTGCCAGGGCCCCTCACTCCAGACCCGCAGCCCCCTGCCAGCCTGGCCCTGGGTTCTCCCTCTCACGGCTCTGCCAGGGCCCCTCACTCCAGACCCACAGCCCCTGCCAGCCCGGCCCTGCCACGGCCCCTCACTCCTGACCCGCAGCCCCTGCTAGCCTAGCCCTGGGCTCTCCCCCCACCCCTCTGCTACAGGGCACCACTACTGCGCCCTCGTTTCTCTGGTTCCCCACCCAGGGGCCAGGCTGTGCCAGGGGCTGGTGCTCCCCTCACCCTGTGCTGCCCTCTCCCCAGGATCACACCTGTGTGCTGAACAGCATTGTGGGCTGGGACAGCACCATTGGGCGCTGGGCCCGGGTTGAGGGGACGCCCAGTGACCCGAACCCCAACGACCCCTACGCCAAAATCGACAGCGAGACCCTCTTCAGGGACGGCAGGCTCACGCCCTCCATCACCATCCTGGGTAAGTGTGAGACCCCTCGCCGCTCCCCAGGCCCAGGCTGTGGGATGGGGGGCAGCCTCGGGTCCCCCAGCTGGGATTTCCCTGCAGGGTCCCCCAGCTGACAGTGGCTCTGGTCTCCCCACGCAGGCTGTAACGTCACCATCCCCGCGGAGGTTGTGATCCTCAACTCCATCGTCCTGCCCCACAAGGAGCTGAGCCGCAGCTTCAAGAACCAGATCATCCTGTGAGGGGCCGGTGGAGTGGCTGGACGGGCCCGGCCGGGAGCTGGGGACCTTCTGGGTGTGGCAGGACGGGCCCGGTTGCAGTGCAGGTGACTGACCCCAGCCTGTGCATGGCTCAGTTCCCCCTGCAGGCCGGGCCCTGGGCCCCTCCAGCCATTCCCTAGACAGACACTCAGGCTGAATGAGGCCCTGCGTCAGCCCCTGCTTGGCTCGGCCCAGCCCGGAAACCACCTCCCTGGGGTGTCACAGCCCAGCCGAGCTGAAGCCAGCCCTCCCTGCCCTTCCCCATCCCTGGGCCCAGGCCGGGCATCTGGCTGGGTTTGCCCTGCCCCATGAGCCCCCCTGGCCAGGCGGGGGAGCGCTGAGAGGGGGTTGTCGCATCTGCACCATCCTTGGCCTGCCTCTGCAGCGACAGTGTGGGCTGGGATGGCTGCAGGGGCCAGCAAACAGCATCAGAGCAGGAGGTGAAGGAATCCGGCCCATGGCGAGCCCCGGCCAGCGTCCACACACGGAATCGCAGCACAAATGGAACAGGCCCCTGTGGGGTTAAAACTCCAGGCTGGCAGGCAGCCCCTGGGATGGGAAAAGGGGAGGTGCGCTACCGGGGTGAGAGCAGGCCAGGCCCTTGGGGGTGGGGAGAGGGATGCTGCCCCACGGCCCATAGACCCACTTGGGAAGGCAACTACCTAAACCCCCCCGGGCCATGCAGTGAGACACAGAGTGAAGCCTGGCACGTGGGGCCCATAGGGCAGCCAGAGACTGTGTGTCGCAGTAGGGAGCGGGGCGGGGGGAGGGGAGGAGGGTATGGGAGAGCAGGGGGTGACTTCACTTGAGGGACGATACCTGAGCCTGTAACTCAGGGGTCGGCAACCTATGGCATGGCTGCTGAAGGCTGCACACCAGGTGATGTTCACTGCCGGGGTCCTAGCCACCGGTCTGGGGGGCTCTGCATTTTAATTTAATTTTAAATGAAGCTTCTTAAACATTTTAAAAACCTTATTTACTTTCCATACAACAATCGTTTAGTTCTATATTATAGACTCATAGAAAGAGACCTTCTAAAAATGTTACAACGTATGACTGGCCCGCGGGGGGAAACTGGACAAAGGGAGAGAGTAGGCTGGGGGATTCAGTTCTGGGCTGCTTGGGGAATCGGAGGGAACCCTGGGGCTGGGGTCTAAGCTCCCTGCCCCGCAGAAGACCCTGACTGAGGGGACTTGGTTGTACCTACAAGCCCTGGTTTGGAGTGTGTGCCTCTCATCTAATAAACTTTCTGTTCTACTGCCCTAGCTCAGCTGCCCCTTTGCCCCCACCCCGCGGCGGCCCTGCGGAGGGGGACAAAGGGGGCAGTGCTGATAATGCCCAGCGCTGTGATGTCGGTGTTTAGGAGCCGCTACTGGCAGCTGCTATTTACCAGTCTGCCGTCCTGCCCCACTTTCACCTCTGTGTGGATTGCAGCAGCCCCATGCTGCCTCTGCCCTGCCATGGGGCAGTCCAGGGCCAGGCACCACAATGGGGTAGGATGTGAGGGGCTGGCAAGGAGGGTGGAGGAGGGCACTAGCAGCCTGTGACGGACTCATGGGGTTGGTTGAAAAACTAGCCAGAGATGAAATGAACGTGGGGCTCACCAAATGGAGTAATGGTGACAGCAGCGGGCAGGTGCATTTCCCAGGGGCCTTGCGGCGATAGGTTCTTGGCACTTCTCCGTTCACTGATTTTATCAGCGACCTGCAGAGTGTGACTGTCGTAGCTTCCTACTCAGATTTGAACCTTAGCGTTCATAACCTGAGAAGCTAGGATGAACCCCTCTAAGCTTAATTACCAGCTTAGATTTGATAGGCTGCCACCAGCCAAGAATTTCCAGTGTCTTGGCTCACTCGGGTCTTCCCGAAACCTTCCCTGGGGGACCCCAAGAACCCAAATCCCTTGGATTCTTAAAACAAGGAGAAATAAACCATTTCCCTTCCTGCTCTTTACTTCCTCCCAGATTTTCCCGCCCTGGGTATACTAGGAGATTTCCCTGCTTCAATCCCTTGAAACACAAACAGAGAGGACATTTACCTTCCCCCCTTCTTCTCCCCCCTCCCAGTCTTTCCCTGAGAGAGACAGTAATCTGGCACAGAGATTCCTATCCCTTCCTTAACTAGAAAAGAAAAGTCAACAAGTTTTTTTAAAAAGAAAGCTTTATATAAAAGAAAGAAAAAGACAAAAAAATTAATCTCTGCATTAAGTTGACAAAACACAGGGCTATTACTTAAAAGAAAAATATGAATAAACAGACTTATTTAAAAGAGAGACAATTTAACCATTCCAGCAAACTCCACACATGTAAATGCAAAACAAAACATATAAAAGCCTATTGTTTTGACCTTTGTACTCACAACTTTGAAACTGAAGATTAGAAGCTTGAAGATAGAAAGAAGCCTCCCATAGCCGAGAGCCAAACAAAGACACAGACCCAACATTCCCTCTGAGTTTTGAAAAAATCCGTTTCTGATTGGTCCTCTGGTCAGGTGTGTGGTTCCCTTTGTTAACCCTTTACAGATGAAGAAACATTAGCCTTAGCTATCTGTTTATGACACTGACAAATGTTCTTAACGTTTCTCTGAATACGGTGTTGGTGCCTCATGTCCCCTGTGCAGTTCTTAATATCTAGGTGGTGGGATAAGGGTATGTGATTACTACAGAGGAGGGCCAGTGCCCTAAATGCCTGGCACTCTGTCTCCTAGCAACTGATGGCCTGGGCCCCTCCCTTGCAAAGGTGCCAACTGAAGGTGTTGGGACAAAAGATCAGGTGACCTCCTGGGCTGGGAAAGGGGCTGAGCAGAGAGGAGGGGCTGGAGGGGTTGTCAGTCTGGAGCTGCTGGGGATAAGGAGTAAAGTGCAGACGTGGGGGTCTGCTCACTTGCCCCAGAATGGACCCGGCCGAGGGGTCCAGTTTGCTGTATCTACAAGCTCTGTTTTAGACCTGTTTCTGTCATCGAATAAACCTCTGTTTTACTGGCTGGCTGAAAGTCAACGTCTGACTGCAAAGTGGGGGTGCAGGACCCTGTGGCTTCCCAGGACCCTGCCTGTGGTGGGCTCGCTGTGGGAAGCACACGGAGGGGCAGAGGATGCTGAATGCTCCAAGGAGAGACCCAGGAGGTGAAGCCCTGTGAGCTTCTTGCCCTGAACAAGTCTGCTCCAAGGGAGAGGAGGCTCCCCAAAGTCCTGCCTGGCTCTGTGGGGAGCAGTTCCAGAGCGTCGCCCGGGGACTCGTGACAAGAGGTTTATTTAGACGATAGGAACACAGTCCAAAATAGGTCTTGCTGATACAGACACCAGGACCCCCTTCAGTTAGGTCCATCTTGGGCCCTCAGGGAGGCCTCAGACCCATTGGGAAGCCCAAGCCCCGTCAGGGCTCCCCTCCATTTCCCAGCCAGCTTCAAACTGAAAACTCCCCCCAGCCTCTCACTCAGCTTCCCCCTGGGTCCTCCCCCAGCCTTTTTCCAGTGTCCTCCCTTCCCCAATGCAGCCCGTCCCAGCACAACTTCTCTGCAACCTTGCCAGGTTGCTCCCCACTCAGCATTCACAGAACAAGGCAAGAACATTCCCACTTCCTCACACAGGGGCAGGCGTCTAGGAAACCATCGAGTTGTGCTGAACAAAGTGGTCAGGGCTGGTGTGTTCCCCAGGGTGCTCTGGAAATTGTGGTGCTGGTAAATTTCCGTGTTAAACAGGAGTCTTACTGCAGCAATGCCCAGCTTGGGAGCGTTCGGCCTTCCGTCTGCTGGCCTGGAGAGCCTGCTATGAACGATCGGTGTCTTAGCAGGGTTTTCTGTTTGTATTTTGTATAATTTCAAATGAAGGGTAAAGACTAGTGTAGCAGGCAGTGAATGTACTGGAGCTGGATACTGAGGTGCCAGATTACAATGCTCAAAGATGGGGCAGGCACATGTCAGTGGGGACGACAGAGCCGTGCTCACACCCAGCCTGGGGTCACTCCCTGAGGGACTGAGGAAAGAACAAGCTAAAGGATGAGAAGGACAATTTAGGATAACAAGCACGTCAAATGGCGACTGATTGCAGCATGCCGATGCAAAACTCCCTGGGCCCAGGGAAGGAAGATCACTGTATAACCAGGGGCCTTGCTGTGACACATCGGGTTCGTCCTCCCAGGACTTCCGTGGAGCATTGTGTTGCGATCGACAGAACCCGGTTCCTCCCTGCTGGTCATCAGCTGAGCTGGCGGGGTGGGGAGGGATAGCTCAGTGGTGTGAGCATTGGCCTGCTAAACTCAGGGGTTTGAGGTCAGCCCTTGAGGGGGCCACTTAGGGATCTGGGGCAAAAATCAGTACTTGGTCCTGCTAGCGAAGGCAGGGGCAGGGGGCTGGACTCGACCTTTCGGGGTGCCTTTCAGCTCCATGATAGGTATATCTCCATTGATCCAGACTCTGGTCTGGTGTGACAAAGTGGGACTGTGGTCTGTGAACACTGTGTTGGTGCCTCAGTGTCCCCTAGGCAGTATCTGGCAGAGCAAAGGGCCAGTGCACCTAAATGCCTGGCCCTCTGTCTCCTAGCAACTGATGGCCTGGGCCCCCCCTCTGCAAAGGTGCCAGCTGAAGGTGTTGGAGACAGAGAGGTCAGGTGACCTGGCCGGGGGCTGGCGGGGGTTGTCAGTCTGGAGCTGGCTGGGGAGGAAGGGAAGCACAGACAGGGCTCTGACCCCCCAATGGGGCTGCGGTGCTCCGGGGGGCCCTAGCTGGCCCTAACTAAAGGGGGGCTGTTGTCTGTACCTGCAAGACCTGTCTTGGACTGTGTTCGTGTCATCTAAACAAACCTGCTTTATGGGCTGCCTGAGTCCCGGTGAATGGCAGGAAGCCGGGGGTGCAGGGCCCTGAAACTCACACCTCCCGAAGTGGCAGAATCTAACGCTGAATGAATGTCATAGGGTCCCGAGCGGAGAGCATACATACAGCGTCATTTGGAGGTGGGTAGCCCGCACATATCAGGTTTTCGATTATTAGATTCGTGGAGCGCGATCTCAGCTAATCAGATATGCGATCAGTACGCATAAGGCTAATGCAGACATGGAGCTATCTCGGTATAAACGAGAAGTGCTGTGCCGAAGCTTCATTCGTTCACTTGATTTAGTTTTTTCATGTCCGGTAAGTATACAATTTACTCTTTTAGAAGATTCTCTTTCTATTAGTCTATAATATTATAAACTAAACTAATTTTGGTATGTAAAGTAAATAAGGTTTTAAAATGTTTGAAGAAACTTCATTTAAAATTAAATTAAAATGCAGAGCCCCCCTGGTCGGTATAGGGCCAGACCTGGCAGGTAATGCCATGAAAATCAGCTTCGCACACATGCCATAGGTTGCCTACCCCTGTCCTAGAAAATTCCCATCCTTGCCAAGACAGGTGTCTGTTTACTTCTGGCCAATGCAGACCAACCCTGGGTTGCAGCACCAGAGAGCCTGCGGAACAAATAACTTCTATGGTCAGGCTCCAACTATGGAACAAACTTTTCCAATCAGAATAGGGCAATTCAGAGTCTGCATTTGAATTCCTGCAGAATTCTTTGGTGTTGACAAAGCCTTGTAACCACAGCAAGAATGACACACCTCACTGCATTATACCCTCATCTTCCCATTGCTATCACCAGCCAAAATCACCTCTCATAAACAAGATTATCTAGAAGGAGAAGAACCAGAGACTCCACTGGGACTTTACTAGTGCAACGACACATAGATCTTATCACGATTAATCTGAAGACGACAGAAGTATGAGCATTCTAAAGAGTGAACCAACTCGGGTCATTACGAGACTGAAAGCTTAGCCCCAGCAGCATCCCAACATACATGCTTAAACACGCAAACTAGCACTGAGAGTGTCCAATTAGGAGAGCTGCCTAGCTCCGGGCCCTTGTTTCAGTCAAAATTATTAGTCTTTTGCCACCGGACAAACATTTCTGATGGCTGCAGCAGTTACTTGTTGCTGCATTTTTTGGTTTAAAACTTTTTGTTTTGTGGGTTTTTTTTTTAAACAATTCCTCGCTGCCTTCAGTGACCTACTTTGGGTTTAAAATACCCTTGTTAGCACGATAATAATGCCATTTGGCCTTTTTACAGCCATGATTTGTCTTCAAGCACTTTACAAGCATCAACTAATTTTTTCACACTGACCTGGATGCAGGTAATTAACGAGCAGTTGGAAAAATATTGTCTAAAGATATTATGTGGTTCTTCCTGTATTATCCCACCAGTTTGGGCACTTTCAGTATATCTCCATTTTGTAGATGGGAAGCAGGGCAGGGATTAAGATGGAGTATTGTCTCATGATGTGTCTCAGAGCAATATGCTCCCAAAACGGCATTGTGAACTCAGCCTTCAGAGTTCTGTAAGCCCCGGCTGGGTGCAGCCCCACCCAGCCCTAATCTTCATGGGGCCCTAATTGAAGCCAGTTTACGTTATCTGCAGCACTTGTCAAGAGAGATGACAGAAACAGGCTCAATCTGATGATAGGTGGTATGGATGGGTTAGGTTGGGGATACGAAAGGCAGGAAGCTGAGAGCAAAGACCACCCGGGAAGATTTTCTGCCAGCACTTAACTGTGTGAACAGAGAATGTGAGGTAGAAGCCTTCCTTGTGAAGAATTAAATCCTGCGATCCTAGCCTGGCAAGCGGTGACATTAGGTTAAGCAGGCTCTAGTGTAGGCACCTTGAAAAGAGAACCAAGATTTTGGATGTCTGAGGGAAAACCCCAGAGGGGTTCACTTAAAACTCGACCTCCAGGGACCATTGTCAGAGGGAGGGAGGACCACTCCAGTACAGGGTCCATTTATCACCGGTCGATCTATCACCCGCGAGTCAGGCCAGCGCATAGAAGAGCCTCACATGGCTTCACCTCCTGGTCTCTCTTGGAGCATTCAGCATCCTCTGCCCTCCCGTGTGCTTCCCACAGCGAGCCCACCCAGGCGGGTCCTGGGGAAGCCACAGGGTCCTGCACCCCCCCACTTTGCAGTCAGACGTACTTTCAGCCAGCAAACAGAGGTTTATTCGTGACAGAACAGGGTCTAAACCAGAGCTTGTAGATACAGCACCAGACCCCTCGCCGGATCCATCTGGGGCCAGTGAGGCAGACCCCACATCTGCCTTACTCTCTTCCCAGCAGCTCCAGACTAACACCCCCTCCACCCTCCTCTCTGCTCAGCTCCTTTCCCGGGCAGGATGTCACCTGACCTTCTGTCTCCAACACCTTCAGTGGCACCTTTGCAGGAGGGGCCCGGCCATCAGTTGCTAGGAGCAGAGTGCCAGGCATTTAGGGCACTGGCCCTTTGCTCT
>NC_133778.1:80978876-80989193 GCF_003597395.2 Chelonoidis abingdonii
GAGTAGAGCCGGCACGTGTGGGCCATGATGGGCAGACGCAGAGACGTGTGGTCTGCAGTAGGGGGAGCCGGGGCGGTGGGGAGGGAGAGGTATGGAGAGCAGGGGGTGACTCACTTGAGGGGACGAGTACTAAGCCTGTAACTCGGGGTCGCAAACCTATGGCATGGTGCTGAAAGGCTGCACACCAGGTGAGGTCACTGCCGGGGTCCTAGCCACCGGGTGGGGGCTCTGCATTAATTTAATTTTAAATGAACGCTTCGTAAACATTTTAAAACCTTATTTACTTCCATACAACAATCGTTTAGTTCTATATTAAGACCATAAGAAAGAGACCCGCTAAAAAACTATGTTACATACGATGACTGGCCCGCGGGGGAAACTGGACAATGGAGAGAGTTGTGGGGATTTCAGTTCCTGGGCTGCTGGGAATCGGAGGGAACCCGGGGCTGGGTACAGCTCCCTGCCCCGGTAAGACCCGACTGAGGGGACTTGGTTGTACTACAAGCCCGGTTTGGAGTGTCGTGCCTCTCATCTAGATAAACTTTTGTTCTAGCTGGCCACTAAGCCCGCTGCCCCTATTGCCCCACCCGCGGACGCCCCTGCGAGGGGGACAAGGCAAGTGCTGATAAAGCTCAGGTCCGCTGTGATGGTCGGTTTAGGAGCCGCTACTGCAGCTGCATACCATCGCCCGTCCTGCCTCACTTTCACCTCTGTGTGGATGCAGCAGCCCCAGGCTGCTCTGCGTCGCTGCCATGGGGCAGTCCAGGGAACAGGCAGCCAAACAAGGGTAGGATCGGAGGGGCCTGGCAAGAGGTGGAGGAGGCACTAGCACCTGTGACATGGACGCCATGGGGTTGTTGAAAAACTAGCCAGAGATGAAATGAAACTGGGCCTCACCAAATGGAGAATGGTGACACAAGCGGGCAGTGCATTCCCAGGGCCTTGCGCGCAATAGTTTTTGGCCTTCTCTCGTTCACCTGTGAGGTGTGTATCAGCGACCTGCAGAGCTGGGACTGTTCGTAGCTTCCTACTCAATTTGAACCTAGCGTCATAACTGAGAACGAGATGAAATCCCCTCGAAAGCTAATTACCACTTAGACTTTGATAGCTGCACCAGCCAAGAAGTTCATGTCCATGGCTCACTCGGGTCTTCCCGAAACCTTCCCCTGGGGGGGGGAAGCCCCCCCAAGACCCAATCCGCTTGGATCTTAAAACAAGAGAATAACCATTTCCTTCTGCTCTTACTACTCCCAGATTTCTGCCTGGGGATACTAGGCAGATTTCCCTGCTTCTAATCCTGGAACACAAAACAGAGAGCGATTGACCTTCCCCCCTCCTTCTTCTCCCCCCTCCCAGGGTCTTCCTGAAGAGACGTAATCCGGCACAGAGATCCTAGCCCCTTGCCTAACTAGAAAAGAAAATCAACAAGTTTTTTTAAAAAGAAAGTCTTTAATAAAAAGAAAGAAAAAGACAAAAAAATTAATCTCTGCATTAAGTGACAAACACAGGCTTATTCTATAAATGAGAAAAAATGAATAAACAGACTTATTAAAAGAGCGATTCAATTGTAACCAGTCCAGCACACCCCACATTTAAAGTCAAAACAAAACATATAAAGCCTAATTGTTTGCTACCTTTGTACTCACAACTGTTGAAACTGAAGATTAGAAGCTTGCAGAGATAAGAAGCCTCCCATAGCCGCCTGAGCCAAACACAAAGAGCACAGACCCAACATCCCCCTGAGTTTTTGAAAAAATCCGGTTTCTGATTGGTCCTCTGGCAGGTGGGTTGTTCCCTTTTGTTAACCTTTACAGATGAAAGAAACATTAGCCTTAGCTATCTTTTATTGACAGCTTGGACAAATGTTCTTAACGTTTCTCTGACTACGGTGGTGTGCCTCAGTGTCTCCCGTGCAGTTGTTAATATCTAGGTGTGAATAAGGTATGTGATTTCAAGAGAGGGGCGCAGGCCCCGCCTAAATGCCTGGCAACTCTGTTCCTAGCAAACTGATGGTCCGGGCCCGCTCCCTTGCAAACGGTGCAACTGAAGGTGTTCTGGAGACAAAGACGATAGGTTGAACCTCCTGCGCTGGAAAAGGGGCTGAACGGCAAGAGAGGAGGGGCTGGAGGGGGTTGTCAGTCTGGAGCTGCCTGGGGAATAAGAGTAAAGTGCAGACGTGGGGGTCTGGCTCAACTGGCCCCTAGCAGGACCCGGCCGGAGGGGTCCAGTTTGCTGTATCTACAAGCTCTGTTTTAGACCCTGGCCTGCTCACGAATAAACCTCTGTTTTACTGGCTGCTGAAAGTCAACTTGTCTGACTGCAAAGTGAGGGGTGCAGGACCCTGTGCTTCCCAGGACCCTGCCGGGTGGGCTCGCTGTGGGAGCACACGGAGGGCAGAGGAATTTCTGAATGCGCCAAGAGAGACCCAGGAGGGGAAGCCTGTAGCGGCTTGCCCTGACGAAGTCGCCCAAGGGAGAGAGGCTACCCAAGTCCCTGCCTGGCTCTGTGTGGAGCAGTTCCAGAGCGTCGCCCGGGATCGTGACAAGAGGTTTATTAGACGATAGGAAACAGCCAAAATAGGTTGCTGATACGACACCAGGACCCCCTCAGTTAGTCCATCTTGGCCTCAGGGGAAGAGAACCGAGCCTCAGACCCATGGGAAGCCCAAGCCCGTCGAGGCTCCCCTCCCTTCCCAGCCCACTTCAAACTGAAAAACTCCCCCAGCCCTCACTCAAGCTTCCCCGTCCTCCCGCAGCCTTTTCCAGTGTCCTCCCCTTCCCAATTGCAGCCCGTCCCCGCACAACTTCTCTGCAACCTTGCTCAGGTTGCTCCCACTCAGCAAGTCACAGAACAAGCAAGAACATTCCCACTTCCTCACACGCGGGCAGCGCGTCTAGGAAACCTCGAGTTTGTGCTGATACAAAGTGGCAGCCTGGTTGTATCCCCAGGGGCTCTGGAAATTGGGTGCTGAAATTTCCGTGTTAAACAGGAGCCGACTGCAGCAATGCCCAGCTTGGAGCGTTCGCCTCCCGCGCTGGCCTGAGACCTGCTATGAACGATGTTCTAGCAAGGGTTTCTGTTTGTATTTTGTATAATTCAATAAAGGGTAAAGACTAGTGTAGCAGAGTGCAATGTACTGGAGCTGGATACTGAGGTGTCCAGTTACTAATGCCAAAGATGGGGCAGGCAACAATGTCAGTGGTGACGACAGAGCCGTGCTCACACCCAGATCCTGGGGGTCACTCCCTGCGGACTGAGAAAGAAACAAGCTTAAAGGAAGAGTGACAATTTAGGATAACAAGGCACATGTCAAATGGCGACTGATTGCAGCAATGCGATGCAAGAGACTCCTGGGCCGAGGGACGGAAGACATTGTGAGACCAGGGCCTGGCTGTGACACAGTCGGTTCGGTCTCTCGCCAGACTCCGTGAGCATTGTGTTGCGTATCGACAGAACCCGGTTCCTCCCTGCTGGTCATCAGCCTGAGCTGGCCGGGTGGGGAGGATAGCTAGTGGGTGTGAGCATTGGCCTAACTAAAATAAACGCAGGGTTTGAGTCAGCCTCTTGAGGGGCCATTAGGGATCTGGCGCAAAAATCAGTACTGTGGTCCGCTAGCGAAGCAGGGCAGGGGGCGGACCCGACCTTTCGGGGTGCCTTGTTGCAGCTCCATGATAGGTATATCTCCATGAGCCAGACTCTGGTCTGGTGACAAAGTGGGACTTGGTGGTCTGTAACACTGTGTGGTTTTGCTCAGTTCCCCTAGGTCGTTATCTTGCAGAGCAAAGCCAGTCACCCGAAGATGCCTGCCCTCTGTCCTTCTCTAGCAACTGATGGCGTGGGCCCCCCCTCTGCATAAGGTGCCGCCTAAGGTGTTGGAGACAGAGAGGGCAGTTACCTGGCCGGGGCTGGCGGGGGTGTCCAGTCCCGGAGCTGGCTGGGGGGAGGGAAGGGAATGCACAGACAGGGCTCTGACCCCAAGGGGCTGCGTGCTCCCGGCCCCGAGCGCCTAACTAAAAGGGGGGTGCTTGTCTGTACTCTGCAAAGACCTGTCGTGGACCGGTGTTCGTGTCATCTCACCGGCCTAGGGGCTAAGTCCGCGGGGAAGGGCAGGAAGCCGGGGTGCCAGGGCGCCTGACCCCACACTCGACAGATGGCAGGACAGAGAGAGAACTGCACCTCTAACTGGGGCATCGCCCAGTAACGTGTTGCCATGTTGCCTTCACCCGTGAAAAGTGATCCGGTGATTAAGTTCATGCCCTGCGCTACCCCTGGGACTCAGGCCCATCCTGGCTCTGTGCAGCTGACAGGTTGAGCTGTCATCCCCGACGTGTTGTCGCCTCCTCTGGAACTGGCCCACGCCCTGGCAGCCCGATACCCCGCAGGGCCACCTGCCTAAGCGGCGTTTTGGTGTGCAGCCCAGCTTGCGTCAGGGCGCGCCCGTGGGAGCGCCGGTTGAGCTGGTCCCCACCGGCCCAGGGCCTGCACGGGCATCTCAGCCACACGATGCTCGGTGGCACCAGCGCCGCGTTACCAAGGGATTCAGCTCGCTTGTCACGGAGTCCCAGCGGCACACGCTCTGGAACTGTCCCCCACGCCAGGCCATCCGTGCGCTTCCACAGCGGTTGCACCAGCGGTCCTGGGGGGCCAGGGTCCTGCCCCACTCTGCAGTCAGAGTGACTCTCAGCCAGTAACACAGAGGTTTATTCCGAATGACAGGAACGGGTCTAACACAGAGCTGTAGATACGGAACCGGACCCCTCAGCTGAGTCCAGCTGGTGGAGTGAGCCAGCCCCCATGGGTCTGCACTTCACTCGTGTCCCCCGCAGCGTCGATGCACCATCCTCCGAGCCCTCCCCTCTGCTCCGCCGCCTTTCCCGGCCAGTCCGGTCCTGATCTCTTGTTCTCCCCACTCTTAGCTCCCTCGCAGGGGAAGGCCATGCCATTAGTCGAGGAGACAGGGTGTCAGGAGTCCCGGCGATGCTCTGGAACTGCTCCACACAAGAGCCAGGCAGGACTTTGGGACCTCCTCCCTTGGAGCAGACTGTTGCAGGGCAAGAAGCTCAATGGCTTCACCTCCTGGTCTCTCCTTGGAGCATTCAGCATCCTCTGCCCTCCGTGTGCTTCCCACAGCGAGCCCACCCAGGCGGGGTCCTGGGGAGCCACAGGGTCCTGCACCCCACTTTGCAGTCCAGACGTACTCTTAGCCGCAAACAGAGGGTTATTCGATGACAGACAACGGGTCTAAACCAGAGCTTGTAGATACAGCGAACCAGACCCCTCCGCCGGATCCATCTGGGGGCGTGAGTCAGACCCCACATCTGCCTTCACTTCTCGTTCCCCAGCACAGCTCCAGACTAACACCCCCTCCCCCCTCCTCTCGCTCAGCTCCTTTCCCGGGCCAGGAGGTCACCTGACCCTTTGTCCCAACCTTCAGCTGGCCCTTTGCGAGGAGGGGCCAGGCCATCAGTTGCTAGGAGCGAGTGCCAGGCATTTAGGGCACTGGCCCTTGCTCTTGCAGCAATCACACACCTTATCCCACCACCTAGATACTTAAGAAACGCACAGGGGACACTGAGGCACCACAGTATTCAGAGCAAACACCTAAGGACAGTCCCGTTATCACAGAGGGTCCACCCTCTGCAGCAATCACACACCCTTATCCCACCACCTAGATACTTAAGAACTGCACAGGGGACACTGAGGCACCACCACAGTATTCAGAGCAAACACTAAGAACAGTCCCAGTTCATCACAGAGGGTCACCCAGCACCCCCTTCAGAGGGAACATTAAGAACAGTCCCAGTTTATCACAACCTGGATGGTTCTCCGATTGTTTCAGGCTGTTGCATAGTGAATTTGACAAGATTGCAGTCAATGAAGGTGGGGGGGCTGTGACTGGGTGAGGATTGTTTCAGGCGGTTTGGCTCAAGCACAGGACTGTTCTGCAAGACTCAGCGAAGTGCCCGGTTCTGGTCCGGCAAAGCAGGACCCCCAGTTCAGGGTACAAGCGGCTCTGCAGGGGGTGGGAGGAGAAAGCCCTGGGAGAGACGATGCAAACTCACCTCCAAGCCCCAGCACAGAGCTGCTAGACTCCGCTGCTCACCCTGACCCTCAGCCCCCCCCCCGCTGGGCCACCCCAGCCTGGCCCCCCACCACCTGGGTGCTGAGCCAGGAGCCCTGGAGGGCGTTAGTGAAATTACCCTGCAAGCCACTTTCACTGGGGAAAGACCCCACAGAATGTTATGTCCAGACCCCGCCGGCAGGGTAAATGTGGGGTGCCCTAGAACGTGTGCGGGGGGCGGGGGGGACACTGCTAGAGCTGGCAGGGGTGGAGGTTTGCCAAGAATGCTGGAGCCAGCCCGTCCCAGCCCCAGGCCCCCGGCCAAGGCTCCCTGACTACAGCAGGACCAGTGCGGGCAGAGCCCCCTGCAGGGAGCGGGCGGTACTGCAGCTGCTGGAGTAACACAAAGCCTCCCATAACCTCCAGTCTGACCCTGCCCCACGTACTTCCTGCCCCCACCCCTGCTGTAAAGACCCCACATCACTGAGAATCCCCCAGTGACCCCACCTCACATCAGAGGGGGCTTCACCTCCCTCTGCCCTGGGGGAAAAATTCCTGCACCCCCAGCAACCTCTGACACCCACTAGGTGAGACCTGGGGATGACCCAGCTCCTTGCCCCCCCCTGCCCCCCCCATGCCACACACACACTCCAGACAAGCCTGGCTCTGCACAAACATTTAATAGGAATCAGGCCCCACCTCCATGTGCTCTGTGCCCCTTACACACCCTTGGGACATCCTGGCTGCCCCCTCATCACGCTGCTCCCCAGGACAGCAGGCGTGGGGGAGCCAGACCCCCCAGCTCAGCCCAGCCCAGCAGCCCCTGCCCTGGGGCAGGGACCCACAGCTCTGGTGCATGTTCCCTCCAGCACCCTGTGCAGCGAGCGCTGGCACCTGCCCCCCAGGTCCCACCCCAGGCTCAGACGCTGTCCCTGCCCCCCAGCTGCCCATTCCCCCCCCTCGGAGCCGTGGGGGGAGCCATCCAGGGCCTACAGCAGGGAGGGGAAGAAGCGGCCCATCTTCCTGGAGCCCAGCACCTGCCTGGGGGGGAGGGAAAAGAGGTTAGAGCAGGGGCAGCTTCCCAGACAGACTGACACCCCCCCAGCTCCCCCACAGCACAGAGCCACAACCCCCCCGCTGCACAGCGGTGCCCCCGTACCAACCCAGCCTGAGGGGCCAGCCTCCCTGCTGCGTACAGCAATAATCCCCCCCGCCCTGCCCCCGTGGCACTCACAGGGTCGTGCCAGCCCCCCCGCACTCACAGGGGCATGACAGACCCGCTCCCTGCCACCCCCCCGGCACTGACAGGGGCAGGACAGTCCCCCCCACAACCCGGCGCCCCCAGCATGCACAGGGGCATGACAGACCCTCTCCCTGCCACACACACCCCTGGCACTCACAGGGGCATGACGGCCCCTCCCCCCCCGACACTCAGAGGGGCGTGACAGCCCCAGCCCCCCCAGCACTCACAGGGGCAGGACAGTCCCGTCCCCCCCAACCCGGCGCCCCCAGCATGCACAGGGGCATGACAGACCGTCTCCCTGCCACTCAGAGGGGCGTGACAGTCCCCCCCTACCCACCCGGCGCCCCCAGCATGCACAGGGCCGTGCCAGCGCCCCCCCCAGTTCCCCCGCACTCACAGGGGCGTGACAGACCCGCTCCCTGCCACACACCCCCCAGGCACTCACAGGGGCATGACGGCCACCCCCACCCTGACACTCAGGGGCGTGACAGCCCCCCACTCCAGCCCCCCCAGCACTCACAGGCCTGTGCCCGTGGTGCCCACGCAGCTCCGCCGTGGGTCAGGAAGGCAGCAGCCGGTCGGGTTCAGCTGAGTCGAGTTCATCTCGGGGGATGAGAGGGGGCAGAAGAGCCGCTCTGGGGGTGGGGACACACAGTCTGGGAGGGGGATGCCTGCAGCCTCCTGCCCACCCTGAACCCACCCTCATCCCCCAAGAGTCTGTTCAACCCTCTGCCCCTGACAGCACCGCCCTGGGGCTGCCCCACTGAGGCTGTCACGGCTTACCCCCTCCTGCCCCCCAGCCCTGGGGCACAGGCTAACTCCCTGCAGCAGGCCAGCCCCTCCCGCCCCCCCATCTCCAGGAGCAACGGGTGCCAAGTGACCAAGGCCCTGTCCCATGGCTGAGTGTAGTTTGGGGGGGGGGGGTGTCTGGTGATGGGGGTCACGGTAGCAGAGCACCATGGGCCCAGAGGGGGCACCAGGCCTGGCCCCTCTAGCAGCCACAGCTCAGGGGAATGGGGCACAGGGTGACCCCCAGGGCAGAGAGCTCCCCACACCTGCTCTGTGGGGGCCCCCAGGCTGCACAGCCCCTACCCCCCACAGTCCCACTGTCCCCAGCAGGGAGCCCCCCCGAACCCCTCATGCTCACCCTGTTTGTTCAGCGCCAGGGGGTTGCTCGCGGCCGCAGGCACCAGGTTCTCCAGCTCCATCCCCACAAAGCGCCTCCAGAACTCGGGGGGCAACGACAGGAGACGAGCCATCACCTGGTGGGGGTGGGGGGAGCTGCTGAGATGTACCCGCCTGGGCCCAGCCACCTGGACCCCTGGGTTCTACCCAGCCCCCCAACAATGGAGCTGGGCCACCCCCACTTGGGCTGGCAGTGCACTAGCCCCTAGGAGCCCTGTGGGTCTGACCCCATGGGTGGCAGCAGGGGGAGAACGGGGAGGGGGTGCCATGGGGCAGGGCTGGAACAGACAGTGGCCCCCTCCCACCCTCAGGCACCTGCCCCTCACCTTGCACTGCTGCGGCGTGTCCTCCAGAACGGCCAGGGGTGTGGGGCTGCTCGTGCCGTGCCCCACCAGCGTGGGCCCAAAGACGCGGGCCAGATTCAGCTCGTCCATCCTGCACTCGGGGCTCTGAGCGACCCTGCGGGGAAGCCAGGTGTCCGGGCTGCTGTGAGGGGGTGTGGGTGTCCCTGCCAGGACCGTGCCACCCCCACCCCTGCTGCGCCCCTGGGCTCCCAAGCGACAAACCCCAACAAAACTCTGCCAAGCAACCGGCTGACGGCCCCCCCAGCCCACAAACCCCAACACAGCCCCCTGCCCAGATCTGCAAACGGCTCCTCCCCCACAGGACCCACCGCTGCCAGGCAGGACCAGGCCGGTTCTCCTGGCCCACTGACACCCACAACAGAGCCCCGACTCCGCGGCAGGGCAGGGCAGGGTTCCCCGGGCAAAGCCGCTAGCCCCTGCCAGACCCCAATCTCGGAGCGACCCCAAGCAGGGACAGGCGGGTCTGGGCAGAACGACCCCAACGCCCCACACGGGGAAACCAGGAGACACCAGGCCCAGAGAGGGCACCGGGGCAGCCAGCAGAGACGGGGACAGAGCCACCTCCGCTCCTGGGCCACAGGGTCCATGGGGGACTGAGCCGCGAGCAGGAGGAGCCGGGACGCTGCCAGGAGCCAGGCCCTGGGAACAGAGGGACCCCACGCCGGGGACCTGGACAGTCACCGAGTGGAAGTGCCGCCCCACGGCAGCCAGAGCCCCACGGCATGCAGGTCCCTCCTGCCCTCGGGGCGCCAGTCCCAGGGGCGGGGGAGCACTCACCTGTCTCAGAGCCTAATGGGCAACCGTGCCGAACCCACAGGTTGGGGGAACCTTTCCCAAGCCCCCCCCCCACCGCCAGGCCATGCGCTCCACCCCCCGGGGTCCCCCCAAGCCCCCCGGGAGCCCCAGGTCCCGGCCTGCCCTCACCTCAGCAGGTGCAGCATGAGGAAGGCCAGCGTGTCCTGGTTGGCGGGGGGCAGTTTGCTCACCACGTGGCACAAGGCTGCCTGGCAGGCGGCCTCATCCGGGATGTCTGGGGGCAGAACCAGGAGCTGTGGTCACAGGGAGGGGGAACATGGGTCCTCAGCCACGCCCCCCCCAGCTCAACACTGCCCCACGGCGCCAGCCCAGCACTGGTGGGGCAGAGCCGGGGCAGCGAGGCCAGTCAGGCCCCAGGGTGTTTGGAAAGGTACCAGGGAGACGCCGCGCCCAGGCTGTGGGTCAGGGCACTCGCCTCCGAGCCAGGAGTCTCTGCCCCCCTGAGAGACTCCCAGCACCTCCCCAGCCTCGTGGGGGGTCCACCCAAAATCTACAGGCCCCACCCCCTACCCCACTCTGCACACACTTCCCTGGTCCCATGGGGGGGGGGGGATCCACTCAAAACCCACAGACCCAGCCCCAACCCATAGGCCCCACCCCCTACCCCACCCTGCACATACCTCTCCTGCCCCTCCCCAACCTGCAGG
>NC_133778.1:80990898-81000220 GCF_003597395.2 Chelonoidis abingdonii
CCCTGCCCCCTCCTAGCCCACACTGGGGCCTGGCAGAGCAGGCAGCAAAGCGGGGCGCCAAGCTGGGGGGGCCTGGGGAAAGGCGTGTGGTGCCTTTGGGGAGCAGGCCCCGTGCCCCCCCCCACCGAATCCCCCACTCATCCTCCCCAGCCAGTCAGCCAGGGGCTGGGATGCAGGAACACCGGGAACGGCCCCTTCCCCAGCCACTGAGGCTGCCCTGGCGAGCTGCCCCCAGGATGTGCCTGGGCCCCAGGGAAGGGGACGCTCAGCCTGATCAGGATCTGAGGTGCTCCCACCCCCCCCGGTACTCACGCTGGTGGCTGGCAGCACCGGGGGGCGCGAACGCTTTGCTGGGACCACGGGGCCGATCAGGGGGGCCAGAGACGAGCGCTGGGGACGGAGCAGATGGGCCAGTGAGAGAAGCCCAGGCCAGGCACCCGCAGCGCGGCTCAATCTGCGCCCCCCCACCCCCCCTGCGGCTTCACCCCGGCTCCAAACCACTGCACAAGGAACAGTCAGCAAAGCCCAGCGCCAGGCTGGGAGGGGGCTGCGGGTTGGGACTGAGGGGCAGTGGGGTTATTACGTGGCTCAGCTGAGGTCACTTCTCAAGCGGTTCCCAGGAGCCCAGGCCACTTCTCCCCCCATCCGCTGGGACCCTCTGGGTGCTGGGGCCACCCTGCATGGGGGGCAGGGTACCCACCATTCACAGAACTGGGGGCAGAGCTGGGGATGGAACCCAGGAGTCCGGCTGCCCACAAGCCCCTTGCACGAGGCTGCATGGAGCTCCCAGGCCATCTGCCTCTCTCTGCCAGGGTCGCTGGGACCGGCCGCCCCGTGCTGCTGGCTCGGCAGCCCCGGGGGATGGGCTGCACTCAGGGTAACGAGTTCCTATCGATCGAAACAAGCCCCCCACCCGGCCTCCCTCGCGCCTCCTCTGGGGGCTGGGAGACGCGGGGCCGAGATCTCCCTGCCCCAGCCCTGGAGCCAGCAGCCCCCTGCACAGGCTGCCAGGCAACTCCAGACCCGACTCTGCCCTGGGGACCCGAGCCCTGACTCACGCATGGAGCAGGAGCCGGCTACCCTCCATGCAGCTCTGCCGGTGCCCCTCATTCCTGACCCGCAGCCCCCACTAGCCCAGCCCTGGGCTGCCCCCCCACCAGCTCTGTCGGTGCCCTTCACTCCCGATCCACAGCTCCCGCTAGCCCAGCCTGCCCCCAAGCTCTGCCGGTGCCCCTCACTCCCGACCCGCAGCTCCCACTAGCCCAGCCCTGGGCTGCCCCCTCCCCCAGCTCTGCCGGTGCCCCTCAATCCCAACCTGCAGCCCCCACTAGTCCAGCCCTGGGCTGCCTCCCCACCAGCTCTGCCAGTGCCCCTCACTCCTGACCCGCAGCCCCCGCTAGCCCAGCCCTGCCCCCCAGCTCTGCTGGTGCTCCTCACTCCCGACCCGCAGCTCCTGCTAGTCCAGCCCTGGGCTGCCCCCCACCAGCTCTGCCAGTGCCCCTCACTCCCGACCCACAGCCCCCTGCTAGCCCTGCGGTCCCCCCAGCTCTGCTGGTGCCCCTCGCTCCTGACCCGCAGCCCCTGCTAGCCCAGCCCTGGGCTCCCCGCTCCCCTGCCCCAGTTCTGCTGATGCCCATCAACTCTCCCAGGCCTCGTCCTCCACCTGCTCCTGTGGGGCCGAGGCAAAGAGGGGATTTCCTGTAACATTTTTATGACCCCTGGGTGACCAGCATGGCCGATGCTTTAACCTTCACTCTCCAGATTCCCTGGGCTGGTCCAGGTGACTAATCACCCGCCTGTCGACCCGCGCTGGCTGCGTGTCCCTGCAGATGCTGGCGGAGGGGGCGCTGCCCCCCCGAGATGGTACAAGTCTCCCTCGGGGTCTATCTCAGGGGGACTCGCTGCCCGGGGCTCACAGGGCAGGGGGGAAGGGGGAGCTGCAGGCCCAGGGGTCCAGCCCCAGGAGGCGATGAAGCCGCGTGGTTTCCCCTGGAGGGAGAGTGAGACCCCTTGGGGGCCTGCCTGGCTGATGGGGCCTCCCAGAGCCTGTCCCCAAGCTGGGGCCGTGGCCCCAATCCTGGGGGTCCGGGACGAGCTCATTCTGGGAGAATTTTGGTCCCATCTGTTGAGAATGTGACTGAAGTCAGGAGCCACCCCCTGCCTGGCCCCAGGGCCCTGAGCACCCCCCAGGCTGAGGCAGCTCCAGGCATTTTGCACCTACCGGGCGCTCCTGGGACTTGCGCTTCTGGGGTTTCACCACCGTCACGTCCAAGTCCTGAAAGGAGGCGAGAATGAGATGGCGCCCAGGTGGGGGTGGGCACCCCAGGAGGGTGCAGGGTCAGGGGCCTGAGAGCCCAGGCCATCACCCACACCAGCTCCCCAAGGACCAGCTGGGGGATCCAGTACTGGAGAGGGGGCGAAGAGACAGGCACCCCACTAGGCTGGTTACACTAGAAAGCCCCCCTCCTTCAGGCTATTAACGAGCTGGGACAGCCGGAGTCAGGCCCCTGCAGCACCACCCAGGGCACCCCCAGGGCTCGTCTGCCCTGAGCAGGACCCTCACCACGTCATCCTCGGTGCGGTCGTAGCTGATGTCAGAATGGGACGTGAGCGAGGTGCGCGACTCGTCCACTGCGGACAGCCTGCAAGAGAGACGGTCAGCGCGGGCCGGCCAAGGGGCGGGGGGGGCGGGCTGGCTTCTGGCAGGGCAGCTCCCCCTCCCCCCCATGTCACGGAGTCCGGCCCTGCACCCCTCTTCCTGGGACCCACAGTGACTTTTATCCAGCCAGTAAAACAGAAGGTTTATTGGACAACAGGAACACAGGTTACAGCAGAGCTTGCAGGCACAGTCAGGACCCCTCCACTGAGTCCTTCTTGAAGAACGGGAGAGGCAACAACATGTTGTTGATCACGAGGCCGATGGCCGATTAAGGAATCTCCCTCATCAACAACCATGAAAACACAATGAAGACACACCCACAAATTCAAAGTCTGACACTTCTTTAACGCAGTGCTAGAACTTGGCCAGAACGAAAGGAGGCGAGATTAGGAACAGAAAATTCAGAAAGTGCCACTCAAGACACCGCAAGTATATTGTTGGGCGAGAGGGATTTATGTTCCGTCCCTAAAATAAGTCTCCCGTCTTCGGTCACACCAAACTCCATCGCTTGACACTCCCACACTGGAGATGGGCCACCCCCTAGTGGGGGCTAAGACAGGACCTATCACCAGCAATTTGCAGGGCATCTAAATACTGACAGGTTGCCACACATCTATGAAATGATTGCGATATTTTGAGTAGTCGAGTGATTTTAGGTGATGATACTGAACGCTCGTGTCAAATACATTCAGGCAGGATTCAAACCCTTCCAACAGGCTGTTTCTGGAATGCCTGATTGAGTGCCTGGGGGGGCACAACAAATAAAGAAGAATTTGGATACACGCTGACTACTATAGCGTCTCTTATATCCGAGAGTGTTATGTTTATTGATTGCTTATGCACATACTATAGAACATCGTGTAACAGTGTGGGCAAGTGAGAGAAGCACACGTTCAAGCCTTCCCAAGTGATAAATTAACAAAAACGAATGCGATCGCTACGCCCACAGCAATGACGACACAGCGAAGGGCTGGATTGGCCTTGTCAGAGCATGCTCAATTGAGAAGCATCGAAGCTGGGCGCCCACGGATCACTGCGCCCCTCGACCCTTCAGCTAGTTGACAGCCAGTTTCAACCATCTTTGCACACAATGAAGGCCACGAAAGTACCCACCCATTGTTGAGATTATTCATACTCCCCTCTAGCCCATCAGCTGGGCCTGAGCAGAAGGCATGTCCCAGGCGAGCTTAAATACCAGCAGCGTCCTCCAGACAGCAGCGGAGAGACCTAAGAGCGAGGGAACTAGCCCATTTGTGCTGGTGCCTCAGTGGGGGAACGGCATATTGACAAGATGTAGTTAGCCCCCGATAATATGCCTTGTTCCTAACAAAAATTTTAAGGTTGCTTTGATGGTCACTTTCCTTTATATGTTGGGGGAGACGGAGCCAAGCCATACGCCACACACTCGAAGGAGCAATAATCCACTAGCGACAATAACAAGCCCTCGCCTCAAAGAAGGCACTAGTCAGTAGGGACTAATTCAAGAGTTTGGATGGCGCCCAGGAGCAATAGGGGGGGCAGCGATGAAGAGAGCTATCCAAAACAATCGATGGCGGGCAATAACTGGATCCTCCAGGTTTGTCCCTCAAACTATAACCCTATCTGTTAAGGCGCGTCGCCTGCAGGCGCCCTGAGAAGTAACCTCTAATCTACTCTGAACCCCCCAGAAGATGTGAATGTAGGATGTCTGCCTAACCCGAGAGACCCAGAGGGTTATATTGACTCCAGCCTAGACCATGCAATCTACTGGAGATACCTAGAGTGTCTGCCTACACCATACGGACGGGCCAGTCTGAAAGGCTGAATTCGACTGCGTGTACTAACCAAAGGTGCCTTGGCACTTCCTCGTCTGCTGCACACGCTAGGTTGGCGGCAGCACCGACTCCAGCACGTACCGGGCAGCGTAGAAACGCCGATTCTCCAGTTCCCTTGGAACTGAGGACCACTAAAAGGGCTGGGCGAAGGAAGACGGGTGTTGAGCTCCGATCAGACAGAGAGCCATGGGGAGCCAGAAGACGAGCAGCCTAATGTGGAAGATAGTAGTTACCCTGCCACTTAGGATAGTAAGGGAATAGACATTAAAAGTAACATTCCCACTCGAACCTTATTTCATTTGTAGCATCTTGTAGACTGTAGGCCCTCTCAGGCCTGGGACTGTCTAACTATATTTCTTATGTGCCCTAGCGAGCTATTTCGACAGTCCCGCGACAGCCAGATGGGCCACAGGTCGATGAGAGAGCGCACAGGGCGCGACCTCTAAGGGCAACTATACTTACTCGCAAGTATCAGATCAGCGAAGTCTCATAAATTAACGAGATTTTCATTGTGTTAAGCCCCTCATGCCGCTCGAACATCTACGTGCAATATCCACCCTACAAGCGGCTTTCAACCTCCTAAAAATAAGCCACAAATCCACTTGTGACACAGAGCAAAAGGAACTAGTCAGAATTCAAAACCCAATTGGCGCCAGGTCCATGGGAGGGGGCTGCGGGTTGGACTGAGGGGCAAGTGACGTGAGTGTTAATACGTGGAGCTCTCAAGCCTTTGACGAGCTCACTACTCAACGGTTCCCGGAAGTGCAGAGGAACGCCAGCTATGCAACTTTCTCATCCCACTATAATTGTAGGCGAGTCAATGGGCACATAAAGGTTTTAATGACCATCTGGGTCAACATCTCTGGAGTGCAGGGGCACGACCTAAATTACCCTCTTAGCAATTGGAGAGCTGGGGCAAGGTGACCAATCACCTTCACAGAGAACTGAGGGGCATGAGACTGGGGATGGAAGCCAGGAGTCCCGGCGCGCCACTTACACCCGTACAACTTTGCAACGAGGCGTGTGCTAATGTCATGGGATTCCCAATTGCTAAATCTGCCTCTAATCTTGTGCGCATCCATGGGTCGCTGGGACGGAACCCTCCCTTCCTTGCTGCCTCAGAGCTCGAGGCAGCAATCCGTGGCTGGATGGGCTGTCACTCAGGGTTATCGACAAGAGTTCTATCGATCGACAACAAGCCCCAACCGCCTCCACTCGCGCCTCCTCTGGGGGCTGGAGACGCGGGCCCGAGATCTCCTGCCCAGCCCTGGAGCCAGCAGCCCCTGCACCAGGCTGCCCAAGGTCAACAATCCAGACGCCCGACTCTGGCCCTGGGGAACCCTGAGCCTGATCTCACGCATAGGACAGGAGCCGGCTACCCTCACCATGCAGCTCTGCCGGTGCCACCTCATTCCTGAACCCGCAGCCCCCAACTACCCTAGCCCTAGGCTGCCCACCTCCACCAGCTCTGTCGGTGCCCTTCACTCCCGATCCACAGCCCGTACCCAGCCTGCCCCCAAGCTCTGCCGGTGCCCCTACACTCCCAGAACCCGCAGGCTCCCGATAGCCCAGCCGGGCCTGCCCCCGTTCGAACCCCAGGACTCTGCCGGTGCGCCCTGCAAATCCCAAACCTGAGCCACGCCAGAGACGATAGGTCAATGCCCTGGCTCTCTCTCTCACTACGAGCATCGTGCCAGTGCCGGAAAGCTCTCACATCACTGACCCGCAGCACCCGCGCAGCCCAGCCCCTGACCCCCATGCTCTGCTGGAATGAGCTATAAACCACTCACTCCCTGACCTAGTCGATATACCGGCAGATCCTAGCTAGCATAATAGAAGGAATTCCAGCCCCTGGGCCTGTACCGCACCACTCCTAGCTCTGCCAGTGCCCTGCACTTTCCCGACCCACAATGCCACTCTCTGACTAGACACTGCGGTCCCCAGCTCCTGTGCTGGTTTGGCGCTTCCCCCTGCCCGATCCTGACCGCAGCCCCTGCTAGCCCAGCCCTGGCTCCCGCTCCCCTGCCACCAGTTCCTATGATGAACCCTCCATCACACTCCTACCCCACAAGAGGACTCTCGTCCTTCGCACCTGCTCCTAAGAGTAGAGGTCGAGTAGGCCACATAGGCCTGGGGATTTCCTGTCAACATTTTTATGAAACTCGCCTTGAGGTGTAGCCAGCTCATGGTGCCGTAATGCTTTTACCCAACACGCTTAACTACTCTCCAGATACCGCTCCTGGTCCAGGTGACTAATCACCATCCCTGTCCGACCGCGCTGGCTGCAGTTCCGCTGCAGATGCTGGGCGGAGGGGCGCTGCTCCTAACCCCGAGAGGTACAAGTCTCCATCGGGTCATTCTCAGGGGGACCGCTGCATCGGGGCTCACAGGGCAGGGGGAAGGGGGATGCTGCAGGCCCAGGGTATCAGCCCAGGAGAGATAGAAATCCAGTCGTTTGATTCTCCCTCGGAGAGCAGAGTGAGACCCCTTGGGGGCCTGCCTGGCTGATGTGGCCTCTCCAGAGGCCTGTCCCCAACTGGGGCCGTGGCGCATCCTGGGGGTCCGGGACGAGCTCATTCTGGAGAATTTTGGTCCCATCTGTTGAGAATTGTGACTGAAAGTCAGGAAAGCCACCCCCTGCCTGCCCCCAGGGCCCTGAGCACTCCCAGGCTGAGGCAGCTCCAGGCATTTTGCAACTACGGGCCGCTCCATGGGACTTGCGCTTTCTGGGTTCAACCACGTCACGTCCAAGTCCTGAAAGGAGGCGAGAGAGCTGGCAGCCCAGGTTGGGGGTTGGCACCCCCAGGATGGGTGCAGGGCAGGGGCCTGAAGCCCAGGCCATCACCACACCAGCTCCCAAGGACCAGCTGGGGGCATCCACGTACTGGAGAGGGGGCGACAGGAGACAGGCACCCACTAGGCTGGTTACTAAGAAAGCCCCACCTCATCTGTGCCCTTCTCTCAAAAAAAGAGAGCGCTAATTAACGAGCATGAAGACAGCGCGGAGCTCTTCAGTGCCCAACTGCACAAAACTCACCTTTCTATTGGGCAACCTCCCATAAGTGCATTGGTATCGTCACTGCCCTGAGACAGTGACCATCACAATGATCCACGTCATCCACTCCCGTGCGGTACGTAGCTAGATTTGGTCAGAAAATGGGACGTGAGCGAGGTGCGCGACTCTCCACTGCGGACAGCCTGCAAGAGAGAACTGTCACGCGGGCCGCCAAGGGGGCGGGGGAAGCCGTGAACATGGTCTTCTGGCGATGGGCAGCCTCCCCTCTGCCCCCCATGTCAACGGGAGTCCGGCCTGCAACCCCCTTCTTCCTGGGACCACCACAGTGAGTTTATCCAGCCAGTAAGAACGAAGTTTATTGGACAACCAGGACACAGTTTACGCAAGCTTGCAGGCACGAGTCAGGACCCTCCACACACTAAACAGAGACTAATCCTGGGGTTCAAGGTGCTTTGAATCCACAGATCCCCTGAATTCCGCCCCATCATGCCCAAACCAAACTGTCCTGCCTTTCCCCTGTCCGGCGCAAGACCCCTCTCATGTCGCCCTCCTCCACGTCCCCTCCGCCCCTCAGATGGCCTCGCCCCCTCTCCACAGTCCTGCACGGGTTTTCGGATTCACCCTGACAATACCTGTCCGCCTCCCCTACAATGACATCCCGTGCTTTCCGATTCACACCACACCGGACAGTCCTACATTCTCCTTAACGTTCCTGAACCACACACACACAGCCCTACTCCACCCCACATAAAGGACACCTCCAGCAAGTGCGCAAAAGCATTCCTGGCTGCGAGATGCCCTCAACCTGCTAGGGGGAAAGTCACGCGCACCAACAGCTAAGTCAATGAGAAGCCAAGCACCGTATGTATGCAGAAGATCAATACCCACCCACAAACCAAGCAGAAGGGGCTGCAGTCAAGGATGAGGGCACCTAGCAGGAGCTGGGGGACAGGGAGCCTGGGCTGACTAGGCCTAGCCGGGCTGTCTGAGGTCAGGAGTGAGGGGAGCACCGCAGGGCTTGGGGGAGGGCAGAAAGCCAGGCTAGCAGGGATGTGGTAGGAAAAGTGAGGGCACTGGCAGAGCTGGGGAGCTCATGGCTGGACTAAGCAGGGGAGCTGCGGTCAGGACTGAGGGGCACTGGAATGCTGGGTGGGTGTGGGCAAGAGATAGGAGGAGGGCTGCAGGTCTAGGAGTGAGAGGGTGATTCCCGGATTCCGAAGGGCCGCCTTCGAAATCACATCAGCTGGGCTCATTGCCCGGCCCAGAGCCACAGAGAGCGTCGCCCAGTAGCCCCACAGCAGATGGGAAACGCCCGTCCAGGGTCCAACGATGGCCAGTGATGGAGAAACTACGCCACGAGCCCCCAGGGCGCCACTATGGCCCATTAGCCTCTCTTCACACATGTCCCCTGCCGGGGCCCCTCTAGCCTCAGCGCCTGCAGGGGCACCACTAAACCTGCCGCTGGCACCCCAGGGCCGTGCCAGCCGGGGCCCATACCAGCAGGCCGCCAGTGGCCTGAGCGCATGCCCCTCGCTCTACAGGAGCGGTGCTGGGGGATCTGAGAATCAGGAATCAGATCACTGCAGCTCTCGACGTTCCTCTGGGGGCAGAAAGCAGCCTGTTAGGGGGGGAGCAGCTCCACCTAGGAAAGCCCTACTAGCTATTTGCCCAAGTCCCCTCCTCAGATAACCCTCAGCGGCCAGGGCCCTCCCGCAGCCCCCCAGCCTCAGGAGAGCAATAGGTCACCGAACCTCCCTCCCGCCCAAGAGCCCTAAACGACCAAGCCCTGACGCCCCCCCCTCAGTCCTCTCCCTTCCGCTCACATCTGTTCTC
>NC_133778.1:81005177-81006842 GCF_003597395.2 Chelonoidis abingdonii
CCTGCAGGTTGGGGAGGGGCAGGAGAGGTATGTGCAGGGTGGGGTAGGGGGTGGGGCCTATGGGTTGGGGCTGGGTCTGTGGGTTTTGAGTGGATCCCCCCCCCCCCATGGGACCAGGGAAGTGTGTGCAGAGTGGGGTAGGGGGTGGGGCCTGTAGATTTTGGGTGGACCCCCCACGAGGCTGGGGAGGTGCTGGGAGTCTCTCAGGGGGGCAGAGACTCCTGGCTCGGAGGCGAGTGCCCTGACCCACAGCCTGGGCGCGGCGTCTCCCTGGTACCTTTCCAAACACCCTGGGGCCTGACTGGCCTCGCTGCCCCGGCTCTGCCCCACCAGTGCTGGGCTGGCGCCGTGGGGCAGTGTTGAGCTGGGGGGGGCGTGGCTGAGGACCCATGTTCCCCCTCCCTGTGACCACAGCTCCTGGTTCTGCCCCCAGACATCCCGGATGAGGCCGCCTGCCAGGCAGCCTTGTGCCACGTGGTGAGCAAACTGCCCCCCGCCAACCAGCAGCCCGCAGGAAGACAGGGTGCAGGTGGAAGGTGACCAGCGGCTCTTTAAGGCCCCTCAGGAAGTCCTTGAGCACCCCACAGACCACGTGCACGTCACCCACGCGGCCCAGCGAGGGCAGCGCCCCCTTGGCCCGCAGCAGCTTCTGCTTCCACTCCCGCACCAGCGGCTCCGCACCGGGCACCCGGTACAGCCCTGTCTGGGGGAGGGGGGTGTGTGTCAGTTTCCACCGCAGGGACCAGCCCCCCCCGCCCCCAATACCCCCCCAGAGCTCCCCTCCGTCCTACCTCCGTCAGGCCCCTGCGCTCCACCTCGCTCACGCACTGCACCACCAGGGCAGGCACCCGGGGGGCCACAGGGGGTGCGAAGTCGGCCAGGACACCCTGCAGGAGGGGACAGGGTGAGGGAGGGGATGGGCAGGGACCCTGTCAGTCCCCCCCGTGCTTCCCCCAATACTCACCTCCCGGGGCCGGGGCCGAGGGCCCGGGATGCACAGGCTGGGGCAGCGCCCGCGGCACTCGGGGTGCAGCAGCAGGTGGCACTGCCGGCACCGCAGCACCACCCGCCCGAAGCGGGCGCGGGAGCCACAGACGGAGCAGGATTCGGGGCGGATCACCTACCAAGAGGGGGGGGTCATGGTGTGCCCGGACAGGCGGCCCCCCTCCCGCCCCCTCCAGAACCCACTGCCTCCCCTCACCCTGCCTGCCCCAGGGACCAGCATCACCCTGGGACCCCCCTCCCCCCAGACCGGCTGTCTCCCCCTCACCAAACCTGCTTGCCCAGAGGCCCCCGGGACCCACCCCCCCAGCCCTGGAAGCAGATGTGGCGGGGGAAGGGGAGCCGTGCAGGGACTCCGGCTGTGGGGCGCCCCGGGGGGGGGAGGGGCTGTCAGTGGGGCCCGCGCTGCTCCCCACCGTTTTGGAAGTGAAGAGGTGCTGGGGCGGTGGCACCCGCTGCGGGGGGGAAGGGAAGGGGTCCAGTCCCCTGGGCTCCAGCCCTGCCCCACTCTCCAGGTGGGTGTCCGAGTCCTCACTACTCCCCCACACCGTGGTCAGCTCTGGGGGGGAAGGGGGAGGAGAGTCAGCGGGGTGGGGAGCACAGGCCCCCAATGACTCCCACTGCCCGAGCCAGCCCCCCCCCCCCTGCCCCCAACCCCAGGCC
>NC_133778.1:81009991-81014313 GCF_003597395.2 Chelonoidis abingdonii
TCGGATTACACCCTGACTACCTGTCCGCCACCTACAGACATCCCCTGCTTTCCCGTTCCCCACACCGACAGTCCCTACTCCTTCCCGTTCCCCACACACACAGCCCCTACTCCATCACACCCCACAACACCTCCAGCAGTGCAGCATGCCTGGCTCAGATGCCCCAACCTGCTCGGGGGAGTCACGGCACCACAGCTAAGTCAATGAGAAGCCCAAGCACCTATGGGAGCAGAAATCAAACCCACCACTCAGCAGAGGGCTGCAGGTCAGGAGTGAGGGGCACCAGCAGAGCTGGGGGACAGGGAGCCCTGGGCTGGACTAGGCTAGCAGGGGGCTGCGGGTCAGGAGTGAGGGGCACCGGCAGGGCTTGGGGGAGGGCAGAGCCAGGCTAGCAGGGATTGTGGGTAGGAAGTGAGGGGCACTGGCAGAGCTGGGGGAGCTCATGGCTGGGCTAGCAGGGGACTGCGGGTCAGGACTGAGGGGCACTGGCAGAGCTGGGGTGGGTGTGGGGCAGAGATAGGAGGGGGCTGCAGGTCAGGAGTGAGGGGTGATTCCCGGATTCCGAGGGCCGCTGCGATCACCAGCTGGGCTCATGCCCGGCCCAGGCCAGAGAGCGTCGCCCAGAGCCCCCACAGCAGATGGGAAACGGCCCGTCCAGGGTCTCACGTGGCCAGTGATGGAGAACCCGCCACGGCTCCCGGGCGCCACTTGCCCATTAGCCTCTCTCTCCCCATTTCCTGCCGGGGCCCCTCTAGCCTCAGCGCCTGGCCAGGGGCACCACTAACCTGCTCGCTGGCACCAGGGCCGTGCCCAGCCGGGGCCCATCCAGCAGGGCCAGGGCCGAGCGCTGCCCCTCGCTCAGGGCGGTGCTGGGGGATTCCTGCATCAGGAAGTCAAAGATCAGCTGCAGCTTCCGTTCCTGGGGGGCAGAAGCAGCCTGTTAGGGGGGGAGCAGCTCCACCAGGACCCCTGGCCCAAGTCCCCTCCTCAGGATCCCCTCCAGGCCAGGGCCCTCCCGCAGCCCCCAGCCTCAGGAGAGCAAAGGTCAGAACCCCCTCCCCTCCAGAGCCCCCCCACAGCCTGAGCCCCCCCTCAGGTCCCTCCCTTCCAGCACCTGCTTCTCCAGCTCGGCTTCGGCCCGGTGCCGCTTCCCCATCTCCACCTTCACCTGGTTGCGGGCGTGTTTGAGCTTCACCCGCAGCGCCGAGCACTCGCTCTCCGCCGCCAGCAGCTGCTCGCGGGCCCGGCGCAGGTCCAGTCCCAGGCGGCAGCACCTCTGGCGGCAGGACTCGAACCCGCGGGCCACGCGGCTGCAGTCTGCGGTGTGGGGGGCAAACAGGGGCTGTCAGCGAGCTCGGGGAGGGGGGCGTGTTGGGGTGGGGGGGGTCAGGGGGCTCCCCAGCGAGCCTTGGGAAGGGGGCGGTGTCTGGGTGGGGGGAGTCAGGGGCTCCAGCGAGCTCGGGGGGGGGGGGTCGGGCCCCCATGCCCCTCCCCCTGGAGCCGGCTCCCCCAGGCCGCCAGCCCGACGCTGTCCAGGGGCAGAGCCGGCCTCCCGAGCCCCGAACCCACCTTCCTCCACGTCGCAGCTCAGCTCCAGGAGCCGGGCGAGCCGGCCAGCCTGGCCAGGAGGGCCGCCGCGCTCCCCGCGCCATGGGGCGGGGGAGGGGGCGGTACCGACCGGGACGGCGGGGGGGGTGGTCCCCGGGAAGCTGCACACAAGAACAGCTGCCAGGCCCCGGGCCCAGCACTGGCGGCCTGGAGAGGGCCCCGCCCCCCGCCCCCCGCCTGTATTAGGGAGGGCCGGGGCGGAGCTTCGGAGACGGCCCGTCCCCACCTATTGTCCGGCTTCCTCGGGGGCCCTTCCGTAAGCGGGTTTTGGGGCCTCCGGAGTCGCGCCCCACCCCGGTACCACGCAACACCAGTCACCCCCCGCAAAGCACTTATGTTCCCCCTGCAGCGCCTGGTCCCCCCACAGCACCTGCCCCCCGCACCCAGCACCAGCCCCCCGCAGTACCCCGGTGCCCCCCGCAGCGCCTGGTCCCCCGCCACAGCACCTGGGCCCCCCGCACCCCAGCACCCAGTCCCGCGCAAGTATCCCGGTGACCCCCGCGCAATCTGCTCCTCCCTGCCCCCAGCCCCTTGCAGCAACCCAGTCCCTCACAGCATATCTGCGCCCCACCGCACCCCTGCAGCGCCCAGGGGTCCCCCCCGCAGCCCCCACCCCCCACAGCAGCCTGGTGCCTCCGCCTCCAGCGCCCTGTCCCCTCCTCAGCCCGTCCTGTTTGCATCAGAGGCCCGGGGACGTGCCCCCGTTAACCGTTGGCTGGGGGCCCAAGGCTGTAATGCTAGACGCTAAGGCAGGATTGGGGTGCGTGGCATGGCCCCACTCTGCTGGGAGGAGGGGCCATGAGGCTGGGGGCGAAAGCCCAGGGGGCAGAGCCAGGCCGCCACCAGTGCTGAAGCGCGGGGCGGGGGGCACAGGAGCAGCTGGGCCTGTGGAATCCATTAGCTGGTTGAGGCACCGCCCTGGCCCCACTTCCACCCCCAAGCAAAATGCCAGCGCTGCCCATGCCCCAAGCGGCCCCGCAGCCCGAGGGACGCCAGCCGCCACAGCTGCCTCTGTCAAGGAGGTCCAATGCGGCTGCTGGGGGGATTGGGGGGCGCCTGCAGCCAGCAGCCCATTCCGCACTGTGGAGCTCCCACCTTCCCCATGTGACTGACCGTGCATGGGCCTAACAGCTCCATTTTCCAGCACGTGCAGAGCTGTGACGTGCAGGGTCGTAGGGGGAGCTGGACGGGGCTGGCAGCGTCTGAGGCGCTCAGCTTGTCTCGTCAGTGTCTTGCGTTCCGTTCTGCCTCGCAGCATGGTGTGTGAGGAGCGCCCACTGGGTGAGCGAAGACCGTTTCCGCCACTCCTGTCCCATGCGCCTGCATGCCACGCTCAGAGTGATAGAGGTTACACGCCGTCTGCAGACCCTGGGCAGGCCGAGCGATCCGTCATGTCCCGCTGAGCACAGAGGTGATCAACTGGAGGCTAGAGTGAGAGTGCAGGAAGGGAGTCCACAGGGGGCCCCTGCCTTCAGTGGGGCTGGCGGTGTGGAAGGGGAGGGGTAACAGGGGGACACTCTGGCTGTCAGGTGGGGGGGATGGCGAGTGTGTGGTAGTATCAGGAGGGTCCTGTGGCTAGCTACTCGCAGCTGGAGGGTGGAGATGGGGGTGGCACAGGGTGCACGCTGTGCCGTCGGGCTGTCGGCACGCACTTGGCGGCATGCGATGCGATTGTGAGGCGCAGCACCAAAAGTCGATGTGTCGTCCCACTCTGTGTTGTGTTCGATTGGCAGTGTGATAAAAATGGCAATCGTCTCTCTTCGTCTCCGAATCCTGTGGGTTCCCTCAGTTTCCCTCTTGCTCTTTCCCTCGGTACTAGGTGGTGGGATCAGGGTGATGTCTCGCCAGCAGCCTCATGGCGCGGCAGAGGTACGTGTGGGTCCGCACCAGAAAATGGCGAGCACCTCTGTCCTGCCTGGCAATCTTTGACTTGATGGCGCCTTCTGGAAGCCCCTGTCCCCGGATGTCGGCCACGCTGAACGGTGCTGGCAGACTCAGATGAGATCAGGGGCCCTCTGGCCCCGTGTCTTGAAGAGGACAAGGCAGGGGAGGCGGCTCGACGCTGTCAGTTGGGCGGCTGGCTGGCGGAAATGGAGGGAGGCCCAGAACGCGCTTCGGTTAACTGGGCTCTCCCACTCTCACATGTTGGCCCTCGTGTGCCGGAGCAAGGCGCCAGCGAGCGGATGGTCCTGGGAAAGCCTTCAGGGGAGTTAGATCTAAATCGGGGCTCGCGCAAGCACGACTATGCTGAGACATGTAAACCTGGCCAGGAGTGGGGTGGTGCCCATAGAAGTGACACCTGATACTGATCCCCGTGACGCTGCTGAAGCATACAGCGCCAGGAGGACTCAGACGGAGAGGCGGAGAAGCTCGCCTGGGGGATCTTTAGTTTCTGTTATGTGCTTGGGTAGTGCATTGCAGGGCCCCAGCGCTGGAACCTCGTAAGCCCCTGAACCCCCAACCACGCTTGACTGTGAAGGGGTTCCTGGTTCTGCTACCTAAAACTGCTCTGCTGTAGCCTGCGTTCGCCTGCTCCGTCCAATAAACCTTCTGTGTTACTGCTGTGAGAGTCCCGGCTCAATCCCAGGAAGAGGGCTGCAGGCGCCCTGCAACCACGGATCCCCTCCACATCCCCGTGCACAGCCCACTCAGCGTGCCTGATCGCACTGGCGGGCTTGCGGGTGCTCCCTGAGGCGCCTTCACACAGGAGCCCC
>NC_133778.1:81015723-81016968 GCF_003597395.2 Chelonoidis abingdonii
CTGCCCTTAGGAGATATGAGCTCTCTCTCTCCCTCGTTTTCTCTCTCTCTCTCACACACACATACCCAGCAGGAGGGGATGGGAGGTAGGGGGGTGTATGTGTGTGTGAGAGAGAGAGAGAGAGAGAGACTGGGCCTGGAGACCCCACCCAGCCCCTTTCCCGTGGGTACAGAGCCCCTCCGGCTCCGGCACAGCTGCCCCACACCCCCAGCGCAGCGCGCTGCAGGCCCCAGGCCCCCTGGCACTGCTGCCCCTGCAGTGGGCAGGTGGTGACAGGAAGCAGAGGGTGTTTCACAGAGAATCTCCCACGGTTCCTTCCCCACAAGGTTGAATCTGAGTCAGAGTTTGGAGCGACTTTAATTATGGCCGGATCGATCGGCTCGGCACGGCCAAGTAAATCCAATCGCGGCCCCAGGGGCTCTGGGCTGCATCCTTGCTAAGTGGAGCCGCATGGCGCTGGGGAGATGCCCCACCCCCCCCAGTGCAAACAGTGCAAACACCCCCCCAATGCAAACACTGCACCAGTTCGGGCCAGCTCCAGCCCCCCTGCCCTACACCTCCAGAGGCCCCCCCCCGTGTCCCTGTCATGTCTTGGGGAGGAAGCGGGGATGGGGGGGCCACCAGGAATAGTCAATTCATTTTTCTCAAGGTCCAAATTTCATGGTCAAGGTACTGTGAAGGTCCAGACTCCCGAGAAAACACGACACAAACGCACTGATCCAAAGGAAATGAAAAGACATTGTGTCTGCTCACATGCGCCCAGTGGTCAGGATCTGGCCCAAGGCTGCCCCTGGTTAGTGACTACCCCGGGCCTCAGTCAGGCCCCTCACGGGAGCCACTGGCCCCAGGCTCCGCAGGCCCAATGACTCCCAGAGAAGCGGCCCCACAGGAGCTGGAGCTGGGGGGCTGCCGTACCCCCTGGCGGGAAGTGGTTTCCATCATATGCAGCAGGGTTACAGTTCGGCGTCAGGGGCTGAGCTCAGCAGCGGCCCAGTTGTTACCGGTGGTGTGCCAGGCCCCTGCGGAGCTCGGCCCGCTGGATCCCCAGGCCCGCTTGACGCGGTGAGGGGGGCGGAGGCAGCTGGGGCGGGGGCAGGGGTGGATGCATGAAGCACCTCGCGCCAGCGGGGTGACGGGTGCTTGGTTCGCAGGCGGTGGGCAGCCCTCTCTCCTGGGAGACCCAGCCGAGTGGGAGGTTGTATCCAGCCAGTAAACGAGAGGAGGGGTGTGTATTGGACAAGGAGA
>NC_133778.1:81017068-81019034 GCF_003597395.2 Chelonoidis abingdonii
CTCCGGGAGCCCAGTGCCCCCCAGTGCCATGCCGGGGCCAGCTCTGCCTGCCAGGGGAGAGCGCCCCCTACTGACCCCGCCCACCCCCTGCAGCACATGCCCCCTAGTGACCCCTCCTCCCAGCATAGCGCCCCCTAGTGCCATGCTGGGGCCAGCTCTGCCTGCCAGGGGAGAGCGCCACCTACTGACCCCACCCAACACCCTGCAGCACATGCCCCCTAGAGCCATGCTAGGACCAGCACTGACTGCCAGGGGAGATCGCCCCCTACTGACCCCACCACCCCCTGCAGCACACGCCCCCTAGTGATCCCCCCCCGCCGCAGCACAGCGCCCCTAGTGCCATGCTGGGGCCAGCACTGCCTGCCAGGGGAAAGCCCCCTGTAGAGTTGCCGCCCCACCTTTGTGGGGCTGGCATGGTCCTGGGTTGTCACAAGGAGCATGGCTTAGTTTGGGGGTCTGCCAGGCCCTCGCCCTCCCCCGGTGCTGAGATGCTGGGGGTGGGGGCTCCCTGTGCTGTGGGGGAGGCCTGGCTCAGCGGGCACTGGGGGAGCAGCTGTGTCTGGGGTAGATAATGCCAGCAGCTGGAGCTGAAGGCCCTGCTCCCCGGTTCGAGGCAGGCAGGCTTCCTGGGAATGTTACTGAGCAGTTATCTGCCCGGAGGGATGTGGGCGCTCGGCAGTGGCGTTCCGAGGCCCAATTCAGGCAGCCGCGGCCCCACGGGCCGATAAGCGGGTCGTCCCCGTATGGGGTGGAATGCAGGACGACTTAACCCTTCAAACCCCAGTTGCAGACAGTGGCACCCAGAGCTGCCTTGAATCCCTGCCAGGCCAGCTGCCACTGCCAGGTGCCCACTCCCCTGCCCAGGGGAGTGGAAGGGCACCCAGCTCTCTGGGGAGGCACAGAAAGGGGGCTCGGAGCTGGCTTGTGCCCAGCCTTGTGGACAGGGAGGTGGTGGTGAGGGCTTCTGGATGCCCGTCTTTGCAGCCCAGTGGGTCTGCCAGGTGCACGGAGGGGGCACCAGGCCTGGGAGCTGGTGGGTGGCCTGAGTCGCGTCTCCCAAAGCACCTGCAGATGGATGCCCCAGTGGCTGCCCCAATGCCCGGAGAGGCTGTTTCCATGGCAGCAGGCAGGTGGGGGGCATCCATCTGCTGGGACCAGTCCACTCCCTGCACAGCACACCTGGTGATTTATGGTGCCACACGCCGGCCGCAGGCGCCAATCTCCACCCCGGGTCAGGGAGCCCAATTAACGCACTGAGAGGAGCGCCAGGCCCCGCGGCTGGGAACTAGCCAGACAGCGCTGGGGATGCAGATAAATGAAGGGGGGCGCTCGGCAGACAGGAGCACGGCGTGAGAGCATCAATCTCCGGGGAGAGACAGGCCTGGCACGTGCTTCCGCCTGCAGAGACGTGGTGCTCCCAGGTCCTCGGGGGTGGGCGTGAGGGGTGTCCCCGCAGGCACGGGCAGAGGCCTGTGCAGCCCTGCAGTGCCAGAGAAGGCCTGGGGTGACCCTCCGCTCTGACAGCCGGGCCCTTCGCTGCAAACAGAAGCGGTGACTGGACCTTGAACAGGGCCCTGGGGCACCGCCTGGCCTGGCTGGACCTGGTCAGAGCTCGGCCAAGCAGGGCTGGAGGGGAGACCTCCAAGGAAATCACCTGCTGCAGGAAACTGGTTGGCGCTTCAGTAGGGGGCGCTGCGCTGTAGGGAGCATGAGGCCAATAGGGGGCGCTCTCCCTGGTAATCAGTGCTGGCCCCACTGCCCCGGTGTGATGCTAGGGGGCGCTGCAGGGAGCATGGGGCCAGTAGGGGGCGCTCTCCCCAGCCATCAGTGCTGGCCCCACTGCCCCGGTGTGGCGCTAGGGGGCGCTGCGCTGCAGGGAGCAGGAGGCCAGTAGGGGGCACTAGGGGGTGCTGCAGGGAGCAGGGGGCCAGTAGGGGGCGCTTTCCCTGGCCATCAGTGCTGGCCC
>NC_133778.1:81019962-81022370 GCF_003597395.2 Chelonoidis abingdonii
GACTTAGGGTGGAGCAGGGCTGGGGATGGGGGAGGGGACCGAGGGTGGAGCAGGGCAGCGGGCGGAGGAGGGGACTGAGAGGGGAGCAAGGGTGGAGCAGGGCTGGGGAAGGTGAGGGAGGGGACTGAGGATGGAGCAGGGCAGGGGGTGGGGGAGGGGACCGAGGGTGGAGCAGGGCTGGGGAAGGGCAGGGGGGGCTGGGGAAGCCCCAGGCTGCGGCGAAGGCCCAGGAGGGTCCTGGGGCTGCAGAGGGGCACCCCGGGGTCAGGCGGAGGCAGCCGGTGATGAGTGGTTCCCAGAGTCCGTCTGCCCCAGGGAGCAGGGGCTAACGGAGATGGGCAGTAGCCACTGAGGCAGGGTGGGGGTAGGGGTGGGGGTTCGCTGGGGAGGGGAGACCCAGAGCGAGGGGTGTCACAGCCAGCCCCAAACTGAAAACCCCCCTCCAGCCCGTCCCTCCCCCCGACTCCTCCCCCAGCCTTTGTCCAGTTTCCGGGGCAAAGGTGTCGACTCGTGCCCAGGTTACAGGCTCAGGCACCGTCCCTCAAGTGAAGTCACCCCCTGTTCTCCCCTCCCCCATGCAGACAGCCCCAGTAAAACTCCCCTGCGACATCCCCTGTCAATCCTCCCTGCTTGTCCCAAGGGGCACTGCGGGGGGGCAGAACCCCTAAGCACAGGGCACCGGGCTCCAGGAGGGACACAGGGCCAGCGGCGGGCGAGACATCGGCCTGCCGAGGGAGCCCGGGCTGGAAACAGCGCATTCCCAGGATGTCCAGCAGGAGGTGCTGTGCCCGTGAGGTGTGGCCCTGCCACAGGGACCAAGTGGGAGTGCGCCTCAGTTTCCCCTCTATTTTGCATGGCTGCCTGGGGCATGAAGGGGGAGGGGACAGTTTGTCTCAGGCAGGCGAAGGGACATAGGTGTGAACGTCCCCAGCTCTCTCAGCTGGGATAGGCCATTAAAAGAGGCCAGCCAAGCCCATATCAATGGAGAATCCAGTCGCCAGGACACTGACACCTACAACCAGCGCTCTCGGAGGGGGGGGAGCTGAGCAGAGCCCCCAGCTGGAGAACAAAACACTGGGGGGCGGAGCTGAGCAGAGCCCCCAGCTGGAGAACAAAGCACTGGGGGGCGGAGCTGAGCAGAGCCCCCAGCTGGAGAACAAAGCACGGGGGGGGAGGGGCTGGCTGCTGGGGGGAACGGACCTGCCACAGCCTGAAGGGCGGGGGGGGGTCAGTCCAGCTGGGCTCCTGACCTTCATTTCTCGGACCTCCCTACTCTGACTGCAGAAAACCGAACACCCCTGCCCTGCCCCCGCCCCTTCTCTGAGCCCCCCCCCTCACTCTGTCCCCCTCCACCCTCGGGGCTCAGGGCTGGGGCAGGGGCTGGGGTTCTGGGAGGGAGTAGGGGGGCACTGCTCCCTGCACAATGGCCAGTCTTTCTGTGGGTCTGTCCCAGTGGGACTCGCTGCCCCGAGCTCACAGAGCGGCTGGCACCCTCAGGCCCAGGCTGAGGAGCTGGAGAGGCCGAGGCTCCCCTGGAGGAAGAGTGGGCGCCCACGGGGGCCTGGCCCATCGAAGTGCTTCCGCCAGCAAACGGATCTTGCGGGCTGGGGTAGCTCGGGGGGTCCCTCCCTGTCCAATGTCTTCGGGAAAGGCCAGGATGAGGGCAGGGGAGGAGGCTTCCAGCGTGTGCGGATGACACCAAGCAGGATTCGAATTCACAGCGACCTCGACAAACTGGAGAACTGGGCTGAATTCAACAGGCTGAAATGCGAGAAAGCCGAGTGCAAAGCACCACGCGTGGAAGGGAAAAATCCAGAGCCCAGTTCCAGACAGGCTGGACAGGGCCTGGGAGCGAGCCCAGCCCTAGGGCTCAATCAGCACCTGCAGCCTGCGGATGGGATAGTCACTGCCCCGGGCAGATGGCAGCCCCAGGCAGCCCCCACCGGTGCCGCCCGCCCAGTGCCGCCTGCCTGGTGCTGCCGACCTGGTGCCACCCGCCCACCAGTGCCGCCTGCCTGGTGCTGCCCACCCACCAGTGCTGCCCGTCTGGTGCTGCCGACCCGCTGCCACCCACCCACCAGTGCCACCCGCCCAGTGCCGCCTGCCTGGTGCTGCCCGCCCACCAGAGCTGCCCGTCTGGTGCCGCCGACCCGGTGCCGCCCGCCCACCAGTGCCGCCTGCCCGGTGCCGCCGACCCAGTGCCGCCCACCCACCAGTGCCACCTGCCCGGTGCCACCGACCCAGTGCCGCCCACCCACCAGTGCCGTATGCCTGGTGCCACCCGCCCAGTGCCTCCTGCCTGGTGCTGCCCACCCACCAGTGCTGCCCGTCTGGTGGTGCCGACCCAAAGCCACCCACCCACCAGTGCCACCCGCCCAGTGCCTCCTGCCTGGTGCTGCCCACCCACC
>NC_133778.1:81023665-81025390 GCF_003597395.2 Chelonoidis abingdonii
TCTTCTGCCCCACAGCATCCTCCCCCTGCCCCATGGCATCTGGGATCCCCCTACCCTTCTTCTGCCCCACAGCATCCTCCCCCTACCCCATGGCATCTGGGATCCCCCTTCCCTTCTTCTGCTCCACAGCATCCTCCCCCTGCCCTATGGCGTCCGGGCTCCCCCTGCCATCCCCTCCTGCCCCTCGGCACCTGGGCTACCTCAACCTCTCTTCTGCCCCACAGCATCCTCCCTTGCCCCATGGCATCCGGGCTCCCCCTGCCACCGCCTCCTGCCCCATGGCATCTAGGCTCCCCCTCAGCCTCCCTGTGTCATGGTGGCTGGGACGGTTCAGGAGTGCGGCTGGGACCAGGAATGGTTTAAAGCCAACATCTTTGAGGGGCAGATTCTGGGTGTTGCGGTTGCAGAGCTGTAGGCAGCCTCTGCCCCCACTCTTCAGGGCCCCACACACCTGGCCTTAGCCTGAGGCTCAGTGAGCAGCACTGCACACCCCTGCCCATGGCAGCCTCTGGGCCAAGGGCAGTGCCTTCCCTGGGCTCATGGATTTGAAACGCACCCGTGACTCCTGGGGCAAATGAGGGAGAGTTCTGTGCTGTGTTTATGAAAAAATATGACTCAGTTTCCCCGCTCACTCTGTACTGTCACCCACTGGGTGTGAAGGGTTTAATTTCTCCTCTGGGACAGGGGACTGTGTTGGAACCTGGTAGGCAGCAAGCAGGTCCGGCAGCGACAAATTCCCACATATGAGTGGGACGGAGCCAAACTCCAGTAGCTTAATGAGACCAAATCAGAGGCGGATAATCTCCAACCCAGGCTGCTAAAGGAGCTGGCACAGGAAATTGCAAGCCCAATAGCACAGATTTTAATGAATCCATAAACTCAGGTCGCACCCTCTGACTGGAGAATTGCGAATCTAGTTCCTAGAGTAAGAGAGAAAAAGAAAAGTGATCCCAAAAACTCCAGGCCTGTTAGTTTGATTTCTATTGTACGCAAGGTCTTGGAACAAATTGTGAAAGAGAGAGCAGTTAAGGAGATGGAGCTAAACAGTAATAGGGATAAAATACATCTTGGCTTTACAAAAGGTAGATCGTGCCAGACCACCTCATTTCTCTCTTTGCGAAGATAACCGATTGCCTAGACAAAGGCAATGCAGCCGAGCTAATCTCCTTGGATGTCAGGACGGTACGTGATGCAGCTCCACAAGGGAAATGCTTGGTAGAAGTGGAGAAGATGGGGTTTAACACAAGAATCAAATGGTGGATAAGGAACTAGTTAAAGGGAACCAGGATCCTTGTGGCATCTTAGAGACTGTGTGACGAAGTGGGGCTGTTCTTAATGTTTCCTCTGAATACTGTGTGGGTGCCTCAGTTTCCCCTATGCATTTCTTAAGTCTCCAGGGTGCATCAATGGCCGACACTCTGTCTCCTGGCAACAAATGGCCGAGGCTCTTTCCCCCTGCAAGGGGGATGCTAAAGGTGGGGGAGAACAGAGAGATCAGGTGACTTTCTGGTCCAGGAAAGGAACAAAGCCCAGAGGAGGAGGGGCTGGAGGGGTTGTTAGTCTGGAGCTGGCTGGGGACGAGGTGTGAGTGCAGACGTCGGCGTCTGGCTCTCTGCCCCTCCACAATAGACCCTGCCGAGGGGTCCGGTTCGCTGTACCTACAAGCTCTGTTTTAGATCCTGTTCCTGTCATCGAATAAACCTCTGTTTTGCTGGCTAAGAGTCA
>NC_133778.1:81028368-81030205 GCF_003597395.2 Chelonoidis abingdonii
CCCGCTCACCAGTGCCGCCTGCCTGGTGCCGTTAACCCAGTGCTGCCCGCCCACCAGTGCTGCCTGCCTGGTGCTGCCCACCCACCAGTGCTGCCCATCTGGTGCCGCCGACCTGGTGCTGCCCGCCCACCAGTGCCGCCTGCCTGGTGCCGCCGACCCGGTGCTGCCCGCCCACCAGTGCCGCCTAACCGGTGCCGCCGACCCAGTGCCGCCCACCCACCAATGCCGCCTGCCCAGTGCCACTCACCCTCCTGGTGCTGCCCACCTGGTGCCGCCTGCCTGGTACCTCCCACCCGGTGCCTCTTGCCAGCTGATCCTGCACCCAGCCCTTCACTCGCGCTCCGCTCCCTGGCTCTGAGCTCTGACAGTCAAGATGCCAGTGCACCTGGGGGACACGGGGGCTGCCCCGAACCCCAGCTCCGGGCAGCCACACCACAAACAGTGGGGAGAGGGACCCCCGCCCCTGCCCGCCCTCGGAGGGTGCCTGTGGATGGGACTCCCTGCACCTTGGCTTAGCTGTGGGGGTGGCGGTGGGGGTGGGCTGCCTGGGCTCCCTCTTACCCCCAGGTGGGATGGGAGCCGGCAATTCTTTGGCGTCCCAGAGTTCCTCCCTCCCCTGCCTCCTGGCCTGGTGCGGCCTCTCCGCTGGCCCATGGGCTGGCCAGGGAGTGGCACGTGTACCCAGCCGGCCTGGGCAGGTTCCCGGTGCTGTTAATCAGGGCGGAGAGAGCCGGGATTAATGGCACTCGAAGGCTCTCCAGCCCCAGCTGCGAGCCAGCCCTGTGCTCTCAGCCTCAGAGCCGCCTCCCGTGCTGAGTTCCTAGCCAGAGTCATTAAGTGGAGAGCTTGGTTTTAATGCGACATCTGATGCCCTCGCACTGAGGAGCGGAACAACTGTCGCGGGTATTTTCTGCTCGGCGCTACACATCTGGCGCTGCCGGAGAAAATCCGGCTCTGCTCCCGACACAGGATTAAAAGGAAATCCAGCAGCTGCAGAGAGAGCCCTGCTGGAGCTTGCCAAGTCCACCTGGCACCTCTCCAGAGCGCCGCTCGGGGACAGCCCAGCCGCCACCCCTCCGACACCCCCTGGACTCATGGGAGCAGCACCTCGTGCCCCAGGGCTTCCCTGTCTGGGGACTCGGTGCCCTGCCCAGGCTGAGGAGGGGCAGCGGAGCCTGAGCAGGACACCCGACCCGAGACTGGGGGCTGCTTGGCTCGGCTGGAGGATGGAGCCGGGCACATTTGCAGGGCACAGTGGGCAGAAGGGGCGAGCGCAAGCGGAGCTCAGCAGCCACTGGCCCTGGCGCTGCCCAGCCATGACCTCTGCTTTTCTGTTCAGCTCCGCACCTCATGTCCCCGCTGGCTTTCTCGGCTGAGTTCAGGGAGAAAGTGAGCGACCGTCGTCAGCCCCATGCCCGGCATGCACATCCCAGAATGGCCACGGAGCCAGGTCCCTGCGCCCCCTTCAGCCCCTCGGCACCTGGGCTCCCCCATCCCGCCCCTGCCCCACAGCATCCTCCCCATGGCGTCCGGGCTCCCCCTGCCATCCCCTCCTGCCCCTCGGTACCTGGGCTACCCCAACCCCTCTTCTGCCCCACAGCATCCTCCCCGTGCCCCATGGCATCTGGGACCCCCCTACCCTTCTTCTGCCCCACAGCATCCTCCCCCTGCCCCATGGCATCTGGGATCCCCCTACCCTTCTTCTGCCCCACAGCATCCTCCCCCTACCCCATGGCATCTGGGATCCCCCTTCCCTTCTTCTGCTCCACAGCATCCTCCCCCTGCCCCATGGCATCTGGGATCCCCCTACCCTTCTTCTGCCCCACAGCATCCTCCC
>NC_133778.1:81031396-81032495 GCF_003597395.2 Chelonoidis abingdonii
GCCAGAGGAGGGAGGAGACCAGCCTACGAGAGCCCTGGGCGGGGAGGAGCCTCCTAAGACTGGGTCTGTTCTGCCCCTCCCCACTGACCTCTGTGCTTGAGGGTGGGGCCCATTGGGCACCCAGGTGGGTGGATTTAATTGCTCCGGTTTCAGGCCCCTGTTAAGTCTTTCGGGAAACCCTGGAAAATTGAACCCAGCCCTTTGCTGCTGTCAAACTGGGTGGCTCAGCTCCCCACGGCACTGAGAACCCAGGGAAATGCCCCTTATTCCGACACCCCCCGTGGGGCCGTGGAACATCACTAGGCATCGTGTATGGCATCACTACAGGGCAATTCTATCTGGGGCCATAGACGGGGGATCCCCCTCCCGCCCTGGGACAGGCCGCAGGAACGTGTGCAGCCCCCGAATGAACCAGCCATTTCGCAGCCACATCCTGCAGGGGCCGGGATTGCTCTGCATCCAGCTCAAACAACGCTGCTGTTGGCTGGTCGCTTGCTAGGCATCCCCGGAGCTGCAGCCAGGTCTCAGCTCGCTAACGCAGCTGTGGGGACCCGCGACATTCGCCAGCCCTGCCACTGTCAACGGCGAGGGCAAAGTCAGTCGCTCACAAGCCCCTGGCCGTGACTTACTCGCCAGTTAGACTGAAACAATCTGGGGGCTCGTTAGTGCAGCTGCTAATGGCTCCGTCAGCTTCAGCACAGGGCTCTGCATCCTGCTGGCAAGTGGGCTCTGCTGGCACCTGGGGTGTGGGTTGGAGTGGCTCTTTCTCAAGGGACACCATTCCATATTCCAGCCGCTCCGACAAAAACCACAAAATCACCCAACTTTCCACCGGACCAGAAGGGTCATTCCCGGAGGGAGGGGGAGCGTGACCCACACTCTCTGGGGCACCCGCTTTTACCTTTCCGTGGGCTCAAGGCACAATCCAGTTCATGTAAGCACCCCCATGCGTTCCCAGTCCCACAACCCTCTTAATTCATGTACCCACCTGTACGCAGTTCCTAAGACTTCAGGGGTGTGATGGAGTAGGGACTGTCTGTGTGGGGAACGGGAAAGCAGGGGATGTCTGCAGGTGAGGGACAGGTAGTCAGGTTGTAAT
>NC_133778.1:81032595-81050233 GCF_003597395.2 Chelonoidis abingdonii
AACAAAAGTCACCGCAGCTCCATGGCCCACGGAATCTGCCACACCTCGAATGTGTGAGCTCTGCGCCGGCGCCTGCAAGCAACAAGCACGGAGCCACCTCACCTGGCCGCCTCCCAGCCACGAGGACAACGTGAGCCGACGAGAGGTTGTGGATGTGACCCCAGCGAATTGCCTGAGGGCACCGGGTCACGTGGAAGCCTGCACCTATCGCCCGGGCTAGAGGTCATCAGCCAGGGGATCCTGCCAGCCCGCAAGCCCTACAATCCCCACACCCCTCCAGCCAGAAGCCACGACGCCCCACGCCGGAATCCTCCCCAATTATCCTCCCAGAGCTTGCTTGTCCTTCCTTTCAACCCAGAACCATCCTTCCTTTCCCTCTGGATGCAATAAGCCATTCCTGGGAACCCGCGCGGCAGCGGGACACAGAATCTACCTCCCATAGCCCAGACCGAGCAAACCTCCCCTGCAGCTGCCTTGCAGAATGAAACGTGGCACTTCCCTAGCCAACTACCGGACTTAGCCGCACTGCGAGTTGCGAGTTCAGTTCTGAGCTAGACGGAGCCTGAGATGCGGAGGAGCTCGGCATTATAAGAGGCAAGAGCTGAGGAGAAGCGAAACAGCGTACACATGAGGAGAACCCACAAAACATGAGCTGGAGCTGGCCGACTGAGGGCAGTGGGCCGGCTGCGGGTGAGTGAGCGGGGGACCAAGCCTACAAAGAGCTTGATACGCACTTGCTGCCCCGGCGTAAGGAGGGGGAGGACAAGAAATACCTTCCTGACGGCCTTGAGAAGCCTGCGAGCTGCAAGGGGTTGGCCCTGCAACAGGTCGCAGTTTCCTCACCCCTATACTGGACTCACGGCCGTGGAGGTGTACAGTCCGACTGAAAGGGGCGGAGGCGGGGACTACGAACTGTTCAAACAGGGCTGCTCCGCGAGTTTGGGCTGCGACTCTGAGATGTACTGGAAAAGTTCCGAGTCAAGCGTAAACCCGTTGAGATCCAATACACTACACTGGTCCAAAGACCGGGCGCAGGGGTATGCCCGAAGTGGACAGCTGGGCCCAAACTAAGAGGACCCGTGCTTGGACCTGTTCATACTGGAGTCACCTGTTGAGCATGCCCGTCCGACCTGAGGCTGTGGTTGAGGGACCAGAAGCCTGGAGACCCGCAGCACGCAGGCAACTGGCTGACCAATTTTGTGGACAGTCAGCAGGGATAGGCAGGGAGAGTCCTCGAAGGAGCAGGCCTGCCTAACGCAGAGAGAGTCATCATGGGACCGACGTCCGCCGCAGACGGGCCTAATGGAGAACCCCGCCAAAAGGGGAACAATCCAGTGTCCAGGTCCTACACGACCCACTCAGGGACCCCACGAGACATGGCTGCTATCATGTGGCACGAAGCGAGGCCACATATGGGCACCAGTGCCCCAAGCTCTAGGGACGGACCGAGCAGACCCAACCCGCAGAGGGTGGACTGGGTAACACGCCAATCGGGAGATGGCTCATTCCAGGGAAAGGGGGCTGGCAACATACCAACCTATGAAGGGAGGGGGGGAGGTCCCAGGTCAGCTCCTCTGGGGGCTGAAGCGCCAGCCTCCGAGTTTCTTGAGTTTACGGTGGGCGCAGGGCTGCCTCCGGAAAGAGTGGCATTCTGTTTCCCTGAGGTAAGATGGGAGGGAGGTACTGGCTACTGGGACACGGGTGCAGCAGGTGACGCTATGCCTGACCCCAGGGGGTAGGCTCAGATCGGATGGCTGCCCGACACTACCTGACTCCTGATGGGTGTGGGCGGGACCCATTCAAGGTGCCCGTGCAAGAGTAAATCTTGAAGTGAAGGAGGCCAAGAGAGGGCCCCAAGGATGTGGGGGTACAACCCATATTTGCCCACAGATGTTTGTTAATGGGAAGGGGACCTTGAGGACTGGCCTAGTAGCACTCAGCAGTGCCTGGTAGTGACTCTAGTCCAGAGTCGGCAAAGGGCACTGCACCCGACCAACTGGGGAAGGCTACTCGCGCCCCGGGCTGCGGGACCTAACTCTGTCGGAGGAGGCTTGGGGTATTCGAGCCGGCGAGCGTTCGGGCCACATGAGCAAGCTAGCAGAGCCAGCTGCTTAGGGTATCTTCGAGGACCTTCATGCCCAGCAAGAAAGGGAGGGACTTGCTCTTCTCTCCATCACCTTGTCCCCAGGTTCTATGGTACCGTCTAGCTGAGAGTATCCAGGCGCGTATCAGAAGATCACCCTCATGCAGGATGAGCCACGGCCTGCGCTCGACTTCTTGTCCAGTTGCGGGAACAGACGCCTGAGGACCGATGGGCTTGTCATGGCCACGTAGTATGGGTTCTGTGGCCAGAAGGGTTCTGCTACGAAGAATGGGCTCGCGCTCCTAGGAAGACGACGATGTCAAGGTGGCGGGGTATAGGTATGGCAGCTCGGTGGTCCTCCAGAATTGTTCGCCACAAGCGGTGCTGTACGCTGCGCAACTGACATCCCGTCACGCTTCACTAGCAGGAACAGCCATGGAATCCGGCGGAGCACAGCAGAGGCGCTCAGAACGGTTTTACTGCCATGGGTCTTCTACCGATGTCCGACAGTCACTGCATCCTGAATGACCCCTGCCAGATTGTGGGCGAAGGCAGGGACAAGGGGAAAGCAGCCTTTGAGGCCTCTTACCACCACCTATTAGAAGAAGCCTCCTTTCCAGAAGTGGTCAGCGACATAGTGGTGCACCTTCTCAGCAACGAATGGACCCGGATCAGGGCAAAAATTATACATCCGGGTGGTGGTGAGTTCTCTGCCAACTCGCACCGAGGCGGTGCGCTTGTACCCTATCGATACGCAGACCAGGGGCAGATGCGCAGCTGACATTTTTCAGCTGGTGGGTTCCCCAAGAGGTCTTAACGGATCAGGGGTCCAACTTCAGTCGGGCCTGCTCCGGTCCTTATGGCAAGAAATATGGCGTGCAGCACAAAAGGGTCTCCGCGGACTATCACACACCACGTTCCAGCGCAGGCGTGGTGGCAACGGTTCAACGTGTGAATCGCCGAAATCGATGCCTAAGATACAATTATTTTAACGATCCAGCACCCGCAGGATCTGGCGACAGGAATACTTACCTCATCTTGCTGACGCAGTAACGGAGGTCACCGCTCAAAGGAATCTACGGAGTATCTTTCGCTCTGGTTCGCAACTGCTCGTGCATGGAAGTGCGAGGTGGAAGGGGGTCCCCTGGATGCTCTGGGGTATGATGAATGGAGGGGCGACCGGCCACTCCTCCGAGGAGAGATCAGTGGTTTGACATCGATGTCCATGACTCGTTGGCCGAATAAAGCCCACTATGGCTGGAGTCTGGCTCATGGGCCGGCGCGAGCGGCAGAGTGCCTCGGCCAGCCCGACAGTTCCCAGAGGAAGCGATGGTTCTGTGTATCGATCCGAGACGAGCGCCGCCGGCGCCCCTGTTCTGGGCCTGGGGTGCGATCCGGGCATCAGGGTGCATTGGTCTCCATGCCCCGAGGAGGACAAAACCATAAGGCCTTCGCGAGACCGCCTGGGAATCCGCACCTTCTTGTTCAAGGATTTAAGCGAACCGCTGGCACACGAATGTAGCCGTCAATGAACTTAGTGGAGTGGATTTGGCGGCCTGTTGAACGGAACACAGCAACGGCGCGGCTTGTCTAACCTCGTCGATACTGATGACATAGCCACTCATCATGTACGGAGTATGAATAGGGCCGCTGCCGTGTGTGGGACTGCCGCTCGGCAGGGTTGCAGCGCGAGCCTGACTGACCTCGTTCCTATGCATGAGACGCGCATTCACCTGCGGCCGAGTCCGCAGCAATGCAGGTCCTACGCCTCCCAGCGATCGGAGCAGGCGCACGTCCTCCTTTCTTCTTGATTGCAGCACTGACCACCTGGCCTCGAGCGACTGCGCCACGTTGATCCAGCAGGTGGCCGAGTGCATGGTCTAGATTGATCTACGGGACAGCTCTTAGACATACCCAGCTCGGACGACTACATTTTACTGTCCATCGGACGGTGGGAGACGGCGGGAGGCGTCAGCATGCACCACCTACCGAGGCGACCGTTTGCGTCGAAGGTTCAGCCCGATGCACTTCCCCGTTTCGGGTCAGCTGCGTCATTATTCCGGCACTTGCGCATGAGCATCCTACGCTTGAACGCAGGAGGTGCAGAGTGCGCAACATGTCTATGTGGACGGGTGGAACACTGAGGACTTGTTCGCGTAACCTGCTGTTTGCTCTGGAACTGAGGCGTGTCTGTTCGCATCAGTCGTCCTCTAGTGGCAGCCTTCTCGTAAAGTTACTCCTGTTGCGTAGGAGTACCGGTGTGTGATTGCGAAACGAGGAGTGAAAGGCGCCAATAAGCAACTACCCTATCGTCTGGTTCTACGCCTTGCAGTTTCTTCTAGTCCTCATGCTGTTGCCTGCCTCAGCCACCACTGACCTGCGCTCCTGGCCCTTCCCATGCAAAGGGTGCCAGAACCAGGTGCCTTCGAGGAACACAAAGGCATCCCAGCTGTGACCTCGCTGGCGCCCACTGGCAAATCAGTGAGTCTGAGTCATATGAGAGGACTGGGGCCTCGGAGGAGGTTTTATGTCTGGAGCAGTTCCTGGGATCACAGGAGTGAAGCGGCAGATCTACTGGGTGTCTAGCTCGTGCTCACTCGTCCTCCACAGGATCGCGACCCGCGCACGATCTCCGAGGCCTGGTTCATGATCGTACCTCCGCTGACGAATGGCTCCTGTGGGTCGGTCAGACCCTGATGATTCCTCGTCTAGAATGGGAGATATAGCTACGGCCTCCGTGGGTCTTGAGCTGGCCGGAGAGTCAACGTCTGCGGTGCAAAGTGGGTGCAGACAACGGCGTGTGGCCGCTTTCCAAGGCCCGCCTTGGGTGGGCTCGCTGTGGGAAGACACGAGGGGCAGAGGATGCTGAATTGCTCGCCAGGATTCGAGATGAGCCATCCCCCAGGCAGCGTGAAGTACGTCGCTGCTATGCTTCTCTAGCGCTGAACAAGGGTGCTGTCTCTGGGCCGAAAGGGAGAGGAGCTCTCCCCAAAAGTCCCGCTCGACTGCTCTTAGGTGGGGAGCAGTTCCAGAAGCACCGCGCTGCTACTCCGGGACACAATGCCTCTGGATTCCTGTTGCCGGTGGGTCGATGGGCCTTTCTCCGGGCATGCAGTGCTGTCTCCTCAGCGCGCCTGGCCCTCCACGGCGCACAAGTGTCGTCTGGTCTCGGCCGTCCTCGGAGATGCGACACTGATGCGGCCCCTCAAGTCCACACGGTCCTACTCGTTACTCGAGCTATCTGGCAACAGCCTCACATAGCCATCAAGCTTCACGATACCTCGCATCGTCCTTGGACGTCATCATCGCCCAGCGCTGGACGAGCCAGGTTCGGCGCTCGAGACACCAGGCTTTTGGATGCGCGGGTGCCCGCGCCTAGCGTCATCCAAGCCCACGCCGGATTCTTGGACGCAATGGGCCTACACTGGCAGTTGCCTCTGCCGGTCAGCTCTGAGCAGACTGTCACAGCATTGCCCATGGGACTGAAAATGCGGGTCCACTGCTCATCCTATCACCCGCGGTACCTGCTTATGGTGGCTGCTCAAACACGAGTCTTTTCTTCATGACGCTCACTCCACCACCTTTCTGGCCTCAAGGGGGCTAGATCGAAGCCACCTATCCGGTTTTCACCACTGCGTCTAGCGCACGGCTCGGCAAGTCAATTTACTGCAGGTCAGCATAATGGAGCGGCGGAGAGTTCGACACGAGTTTTGCCGGGCGCGTATTACTAAGTGATCGACATCTTTCGCGTCTTCGAGCCCAGACCTGGGTGAGGCCAACCACTGTGAAGCTCTGCTCAGCGGAAAGTCAGAGGGTGGTCTCTGAACCGAGCCCCTCACTCCGCCGCAGGCTCCTGGCTCACTGTAGGAAAGCCCTGAGAAGTGCAAGGTCGGGGATACGACGGTAACTATGTTATCATACCTGGCCATTCGGCAGTGGGCCAGTGACTGCCTGATAAAGCGGAACCAAGCAAGGTGGCCCAAAGAAAGTGTCATGAGACTGAGCCTGCTCCCAATCATAAGGAAGCAGGATCACAGGCCTCTTAGTTGGGATGGGCGGGTACTATCGAAGGTTCAGAGTGCCCCACCTTAGCATACGAAGCCGGCCCCATCTAACGAACTGTGCAAAGAAAAGGAGAGAAGACCAGAAGCATATGCCGCTAGCCCATGCCAGCACAGGGACCTCACTGAGCTCGTCGCCAAGGATGCGTGCTCTCGCGGGGCTGCAGCGTGAAAGGAGGTGCTAGGTCATGGCCATTCTGGCGAAACCCAGATTTCTCCGCCAGCTACGAGACACCCTCTCTACTGGATGTATTTTCCCAGGCGACGCCTCAGCACACGGACTCGGGGCGGCCCCGGATAGTTTAATGCAGGACGGATGAAAAGGGGAGAGACACTGCCACTCCGGTGCTCACCGTTGAGCGAAGGAAGTTCTGTCCCACCCTGAGCGATTCCGGGACCGGCAACACAACTCACGTCGGTCCTCTCCGCCCCTGGGGCCACTCTCCCCTCCGACGACAGGAAAATCCCCTGGCATCCGTGCCGGGGTTGTGGTCCGGTTAAGAAATTGTCTAGAGCCAATAACTCCTTTGGCGACAACCTCGATCTTCGCCATCCACGTGTGACCGAACCACTCCCCTACTTCTCCCTCTTCCGCACCCACCTGACAACCTGGCGCACCAAATGAAAGGAGCCCAACGCAAGTCTCCTGAAGGTGGAGCCTGCTCTGCAGGACTATGACAATGGACGTGGTCCATGTGAAGGAAGTGCAACGCTATAGCGGACGCGTTGCCCGGAAGGGGACCTGAACTTCCCAGGTCATGGCTAGAGTGACCCCGCTCAGTTCAGTTCCGAAGGGGAGAAGGTGTGAAGGAGTAGGGGCTGTCTGTGTGGAACGGGAAGGAGTAGGGATGTCTGGTGTGGAACGGGAAAGCAAGGATGTCGTTAGGTGAAGGGACAGGTAGTCAGGTTGTTATCCGAAACCCGGCGGGGGGAGCCCCTGGCGGAGGAGAAAGGGGTACAAAGGATTCGGCCCGCGGGAGAACAGCAGGACAGTTTTTGGTTGGGGCTGTGGGCGCGGAAATTCAGCGATCCTAGCTGGGATCCAAGCACCCTGAAACCCAGAAGGACTCAGTGGAGGGGTCCCTGACTTGTGCCTGCAAGCTCGCTGTAACCTGTTGTTCCTCTGTCCAATAAAACCTCCTGTTTTACTGGCTGGATAAAAGTCACTGTGGGGTCCCAGCAGAGGGGAGAAGGGCTGGAACCCCCAGACTCCGTAACAAGGGGTAACCTGACTGTAGTGAGGCGGCCTGGTTCCCCACCACCCCGGAGGGGGACAAGCCCCTCCGGCCGCCACAGTGGGCTGAGCCAGTGGAGCTTGGACCTGCTCCCAGAGGTCCGGCTGCAGGACAGGAAGTACAAAAGCCCAACCCCAGAGCTCACTAGGGGCCCGGCTGCTGGAGAAGCCAGACGCCTGTGGCCGAGGTCCTGGTGGGGAGACTCCTGCAGTCTGCGGCCGACCCAAGGACTGGCCAGACGCCCACCACACCCCAAGGAGCTGCCAAGGCTGCCACTCGCCGGGTACCTGCCAAGCCTGCCACTCGCCGGCTACCCAGAGGACCTGCCAAGCCTGCCGCTCACCGGGTACCTGGCAAGGCTGCCGCTCGCCGGGTACCCAGAGGATCTGCTGAGCCTGCCACTCGCCGGGTACCCAGAGGACCTGCTGAGCCTGCTGCTCGCTGGGTACCTGGCAAGGCTGCCACTCGCCGGGTACCCAGAGGACCTGCCGAGCCTGCTGCTCGCTGGGTACCTCCCAAGCCTGCTGCTCGCCGGGTACCCAGAGGACCTACCGAGCCTGCTGCTCGCTGGGTACCCAGAGGATCTGCTGAGCCTGCCACTCGCCGGGTACCCAGAGGACCTGCCGAGCCTGCTGCTCGCTGGGTACCTCCCAAGCCTGCTGCTTGCCGGGTACCCAGAGGACCTTTTGAGCCTGCTGCTCGCTGGGTACCTGGCAAGGCTGCCGCTCGCCAGGTACCCAGAGGACCTGCTGAGCCTGCTGCTCGCTGGGTACCCAGATGAGCCTGTGGTGCTGGATCCCTTGGAAGACTCTGTCCAGATGCAGGTACCTCTGGAGGGGGAGGCTGGAAGTAGCGTGGGGGCAGTCGACCTTCGTCTGGCACCACCACACCCACGGCCTATGTCAGCGCATTGTGGTCAGGATCCCACTGACGCCGCAGTGGGTCGTCTGCCGCAGCGAGGGCCCTGGGCTGGGACACCGTGGGGTGGCTGGGCCTGCATCCCCCTTGCCACCCACCCACGGGTGTCAGTCTCCCCCTCTCCCTGGCCGCTCAGAGCCAGGACCTGGGCCTGTTCCTGGACTGTTCACTCAGCCTCTGCCTGAGGGCATTGGCCACTGACTGTTTGCCGCCCAGCCCGGCTAATTCCCCAACTCACCAGACCGAAGTAGTAAGGTGGCCTGGTTCCCAGCTACCCCAGAAGTGGGGAGCCCAGGCCGAACCCCTGCACTGACACGCTGCATTTCCAAATCGCACCGGTAACCCCCCATTCATCATTCATACAGGGGTGCCGTATCTCACACAAAGCAGTCACGTCAGGTACCATATGAAAGGTCATGATCTGCCGAACCCCCTTGTTCTGTCCAAATGTGCACATCGTCGGTGGGCAGGAAGCTGAGTGGTTGTCACTGAAATATGTTATAAGTTTGCTAGTGAGGTACAAGGAAGGCAGAGCACTCCCAGGAGGGGCTCAAAACCCAATGATCAGCAGGGCAGTGGGAATCAGGGATTTGCAACTCGATGGGGGCTGCCCAAGCACCACACTGGGGGGCTGCTCAACCCTGCGACCCAGCAAAACCCATCAGGACAAGTCTGGGCTCCTGGGCTCCAGGCACAGGGTCTGAGGGTATAAAATACAGGACATAGAATCACAGAATCTCAGGGTTGGAAGGGACCTCAGGAGGGATCTAGTCCAACCCCCGGCTCAAAGCAGGACCAACCCCAACTAAATCATCCCGGCCAGGGCTTTGTCCAGCCTGACCTTAAACACCTCTAAGGAAGGAGATTTCACCACCTCCCTAGGGAACCCATTCCAGTGCTTCACCACCCACCTAGTGAAAAAGTGTTTCCTAATATCCAACCTAGATCCCCCCCACGAAAATTTAAGAACATAAGAATGGCTCTATTGGATCTGACCAAAGGGTCCATCCAGCCCAGCGTCCTGTCTGCCAACAGTGGCCAATGCCAGGTGCCCCAGAGGGAGTGAACAGAACAGGGGATCACCAAGTGATCCATCCCCTGTCGCCCATTCCCAGCTGCTGGCAAACAGAGGTAGGGGCACCATCCCTGCCCAGCCTGGCTAATAGCCACTGATGGACCTGTCCTCCAGGAACTTCTCTAGTTCTTTGTTGAACCCTGTTATAGTCTTGGCCTTCACAACGTCCTCTGGCAAGGAGTTCCACAGGTTGACAGTGCACTGTGTATTGTGTGGAGAAATATTTCCTTTTATTTGCGACAACGGGAAGGTACTCGGCCCGAGGTGCAGGACCCTAACCTGGGGGGCGGGGAGCGTCCAGGGGCAGTGGCTCAGAGAGGCTGCGACCTCAGACCCAGCCAGCAAGAGAGAGCTGGTCCCCATCCCTGTCCCAGCTGCTGAGTTCCAGGCGGAGTTTGCAGAAAGATCCCTCCTTGCGGAAGCCCGGGACCAGGCTGACCTTAGTGCGAACAGACCCTGAGGAGAGGTTGCAAGGAGAGGTTCCTGTGGGAGAAGGGGTTCCTGTACCGAGAATGGGCTCCCCCAGGGGAGTAGAGTCATGGGGGATCAGGAGGCAGCTGGTGGTTCCCCCAGAAGTTTTTCGCCACAAGCTGCTGTACCTGGCCCATGACATCCTCTCGCAGGACACCAGGGAATCCGGCGCACCAGGCAGAGGCTGCTACATGAACTTTTACTGGCCTGGGGTCTTTACCCAGGTCCGACAGTACTGCCAATCCTGTGATCCCTGCCAGAGGGTGGGGAAGGCCCAGGACAAGAGGAAAGCAGCCTTGAGGCCTTTACCCATCATAGAAGAACCTTTCCAGAAGGTGGCCATGGACATAGTGGGACCTCTCAGCAAGATGACCCGGTCAGGGAAAAATACATCCTGGTGGTGGTGGATTTGCCACACCGCTACCTCGCTTACCCCGAGGCGGTGGCCTTGTCCTCTATCGAAGCAGATACAGTGGCAGATGCGCTGCTGACGATTTTCAGCCCGGTGGGGTTCCCCAAGGAGGTCTTAACGGATCAGGGGTCCAACTTCATGTCGACCCTGCTCCGGTCCTTATGGCAGAAATGTGGGGTGCAGCACAACTGGGCCTCAGCGTATCACCCCCAGTCCAACGGGCTGGTGGAAAGGTTCAACGGGACGCTGAAAGATGATGCTAAAAAAAAAAAAAAAAACATTTATGAACCAGCACCCGCAGGATTGGGACAAAATACTTACCTCACCTGCTGTTCGCGTACAGGGAGGTACCCCAGGAGTCTACCGGGTTTTCGCCTTTCGAACTGTTGTATGGAAGGCGAGTAAGGGGGCCCTGGACCTGATGAGAGATGAATGGGAGGGGAAGGCCACTCCCGAGGGAGAGTCAGTGGTGGAGTATGTCCTGACCTTCCGGGAAAGACTGGCCGAGCTCATGGGCCTGGCCAGGAGAATCTGGCCCGAGCCCAGAGGAAGCAGAAGGTCTGGTATGACCGCACGGCCCGGGCCCGGCCTTTGCCACCGGGGATCAGGTGATGGTTCTCATCCCTGTGAGGAAAAACAAACTCCAGGCCGCCTGGAAGGGCCCTTCAAGGTTATCAAGCAACTGAATGAGGTAAACTATGTGGTGGAGCTGTCAAACCGGGCACATCACCGGCGGGTGTACCATGTGAACATGATGAAAACCATACTATGACAGGGGGAATGTGGTGTTGGCCGTGTGTGGACACTGGGAGGGGCAGGGAGATGACCCTTGGTGGATCTATTCCCTGGGACAAAAGCTGGTTCCCCCCTGGAGGCAATTCCCTCTCTGATCAGCTGACCAGGGCCCAGCACGCTGAGATCAGAGGGGTGCTGCATCTGTACCGACAGCTGTTTTCCAACCAGCCTGGACGCACTAATTTGACTGTCCACAGGGTGGAGACTGGCACATTCCCCTATAAGATGCTCCCCTTTTCGGGTCACTGGTAAAACTGCCCAGGATCTGGAAAGGGAGGTCAGGGACATGCTGGCTTTGGGGGTGATCCAGCAGTCTTCCAGCCCTTGGGCCTCGCCAGTGGTGCTGGTCCCAAGAAGGATGGGTCAGGTTTCTGTGTGGACCTATTCGAAAGCTCAAATGCCATCACCGTACTGATGCCTACCTCATGCCCAGCCTGACGAGCTCCTAGACCAAGCCTGGGAGGTGCTCGGTACTTCACCACCATGGATCTTACCAAGGCTATGCAAGTGCGCTGATGCAGATGCCAGGCTGAAATCGCCTTTATCACCCTCTGGGGCTCTACGAAGTTTCTGACTCTGCCCTTTGGCCTCAAGGGAGCCCGGCCCCCAGCGCCTGTGGATCAGCTATTGAGGGGGAGGAAGTTTTGCCCGTGGCTATATTGACGACATCTGGCGTCTTCAGCCAGAACTGGGAGGACATGTGTCCCAGTTAAACCAAGTCCTGGACCGACTCGGGAGCGGGTAACTGTAAAGGCTGAGAAGTGCAAGGTGGGGATGGCGGAAGTATCTTACCTGGGCCACGGGTGGGGAGCGTGCCTAAAGCCGGAACCAGCCCAAGGTGGAGGTGATGCAGAGACTTGTCTGCTCCCAAACCAACAGAAGCAGGTCCAGGCCTTTATTGGGATGGCGGGGTACTATCGAAGGTTCGTGCCGCCACTTTAGCACCATAGCCGCCCCATCACTGAACTGTGCAAAAAGGGGAAGCCAGACAGGTGGATCTGGACCGAGCCGTCCAGGAGGCTCTCCGGCGCTGAAGGAGGCTCTGTAGTGGCCCAGTTCTGGCGAACCCAGATTTTGACAACCCTTTATGGTGTCCAGACGCCTCAACACGGGACTGGGGCGGTGTTAATGCAGGAGGGGATGAAAAGGGAGAGACACCCCATCAATGTACATGAGGCAAGGAAGCTGCTACCCCGGGGAGCAAAACTACGGCGGCCATCGAGAAGGAATGCCTGGCCATGGGTGGGCCTTAAGCAGCTAGAGCATATCTCTTTGGGCGACACTTATCGTGTACACCGACCACTCTCCCTGACCTGGCTGCACCAGATGAAAGGAGCCAACGCCAAGCTCGAGGGTGGAGCGCTGCTCCTGCAGGATATGACATGGACGGTCCATGTGAAGGGGAAGTGCCAACCTGATTAGCGGACGCGTTGTCCCGGAGAGGGGCCCTGAATAATTGCCCAGGGTCACTGGGCTGAGTGACCCCGCTCAGTTTCAGTTCGAAGGGGAGAGGTGTGATGGAGTAGGGGCTGTCGGTGTGGGGAACGGGAAAGCAGGGATGTCTGTAGGTGAGGGACAGGTAGTCAGGTTTTGTAATGTGAGCCGGCAGGGGGAGGGGGAGGGCTGGGCGGAGAGAAGGAAACAAAGGGTTTGGATGGCCGGAGGAGGAGGCAGGACAGTTGGGGTTGGGCTATGGGGAGGAATTCAGGGGATTCTAGCTGGATCCAAGCACCTGAACCCCCAGAATGGACTCAGTGGGGTCCTGACTGTGCCTGCAAAGCTCTGCTGTAACCTGTGTTCCTCTTGTCCCAATAAACCTCCTGTTTTTACTGCTGGATAAAAGTCACTGTGGGAGTCCAGCAGAGGGGAGAAGGGCTGGAACCCCCAGACTCGTACAAGGGGTAACCTGACCTGAGTGAGGCGGCCTGGTTCCACCACCCGGCGGGGAACAGCCCTCCGGCCGCCACAGTGGGCTGGCCAGTGGAGCTTGGACCTCTCCCAGAGGTTCCGGCTGCAGGACAGGAAGTACAAAGCCCAACCCCAGCGCTCACAGGGGCCCGGCTGCTGGAGAAGCAGACGCCGTGGCCGAGGGTCCTGGTGGGGAGACTCCGCAGTCTGCGGCCGACCCAAGGACTGGCCAAGACGCCGCACCACACCCCAAGGAGCTGCCAATGCTGCCACTGCGGGTAAACCTGCCAAGCCTGCACTCGCCGCTACCCAGAGGACCGCCAAGCTGCCGCTCACCGGGTACCTGCAAGGCTGCCGGCTCGCCGGTACCCAGAGACGCTGCTGACGCCTGCTGCTCGCCTGGTACTGGCAAGGCTGCCACTCGCCGGTACCAGAGGACCTGCCGAGCCGCTGCTCCGCTGGGTACCTCCAAGCCTGCTGCTCGCGGGTACCCAGAGTACCTAGCCGAGCCCTGCTGCCGCTGGTACCCAGGATGAAAAAAAAGAGGAAGAAAAAAGGAGTCTGCTGAGGCCTGCCTCTCGCCGGGTACCCCCAGAGGACCTGCCGAGCTGCTGCCTCGCTGGGTACCTCCCAAGCCTGCTGCTTGCGGGAACCCAGAGGACCTTTTGAAGCCTGCTGCTCGCTGGTACCTGCAAGGCTGCCGCTCGCCAGGTACCCAGAGGACCTGCTGAAGCCTGCTGCTCCGATGGGTACCTAATGAGCCTGTGGTGCTGGATCCCTTGGAAGACTCTGTCCAGATGACAGGTACCTTCTGGAGGGGGAGGCTGGAAGTAGCGTGGGGGCAGTCGACCTTCGTCTGCACCACAACCCATCGCCTATGTCAGCGCATTGTGGTCAGGATCCCACTGACGCCGCAGTGGTCCGTCTGCCGCAGCGAGGCCTGGCTGGGACACCGTGGGGTGGCTGGGCCTGTCATCCCCCTTGCCACCCACCCACGGGTGTCAGTCTCTCCCCTCTCCTGGCCGCTCAGAGCAGGACGCTGGGCCTGTTCCTGGACTGTTACTCAGCCTCTGCTGAGGGCATTGGCCACTGACTGTTTTGCCGCCCAGCCCCGGCTAATTCCCAACCTTTCTTCACCAGACGAAGTAGTAAGGTGGCCTGGTTCCCAGCTACCCCAGAAAGTGGAGCCCCGCCTGAACCTGCACTGACACGCTGCATTTCCAAATCGCACGGTAACCCCATTCATCATTCATAACGGGGTGCCGATCTCACACAAAGCAGTCACGTCAGGGTACCATAGGAAGGTCATGATCTGCGAACCCCCCTTTGTTCTGTCCAAATGTCACATCTGTCGGTGGGCAGAAGCTGAGTGGTTGTCACTGAAAATATGTTATAAGTTTGCTTCGTGAGGTACAAGGAAGGCAGAGCACTCCCGGAGGGGCTCATAAACCCAATGATCAGCAGGCAGTGGGAATCCAGGGATTTGCAAACTCGATGGGGGCTGCCCAGCACACATCTGGGGGGCTGCTCAACCCTGTCGACCCAGCAAAACCCATCAGGACATAGTCTGGGCTCCTGGCTCCAGGCACAGGGTCTGAGGGTATATAATACAGGACATAGAATCACAGAATCTCAGGTTGGAAGGGACCTCACGAGGGATCTAGTCCAACCCCCGCTCAAGCAGGACCAACCTCAACTAAATCATCCGGCCAGGGCTTTGTCGCAGCTGACTTAAACACCTCTAAGGAAGGAGATTTCACCACCTGCCCTAGGAACCCATTCCAGTGCTTCACCACGCCTCACTAGTGAAAAAGTGTTTCCTAATATCCAAACTTAGATCCCCCCACGAAACATTTAAGAGATAAGAATGGCTCTATTGGATCTGAACCAAAGGTCCATCCAGCAGCGTCCTGTCTGCCACAGTGGCCAATGCCAGGGTGCCCCAGAGGGAGTGAACAGAACAGGGGCTCACCAGTGATCATCCCCTGTCCGCCCATTCCAAGGCTGCTGGCAAACAGAGGTAGGGCACCATCCCCTGCCCAGCCTGCTATAGCCACTGATGGGACCGTCCTCCAGGAACTCTCTAGTTCTTTGTTGACCCTGTTATCAGTCTTTGGGCCTTCACAACATCCTCTTGGCAAGGAGTTCCACAGGTTGACAGCTGCACTGTGTAATTGTGTGGAGAAATAATTTGCCTTTTATTGTTTTAAAGCCTGCTGCTCTAAATTTCATTTGGTGACCCCTAGTTCTTGTGTTATGAAAAGGAGTAAATAACACCTTCCATATCTACTTTCTCCACACCAGTTATCTTTTATAGACCTCTAGCATATCCCCCTTAGTCATCTCATTTCCAGGCTGAACAGGCCGAGTCTATCAATCTCCCTCCTACGGCAGCTGTCCCCACCCTCTAATCGGTTTGGTTGCCCTTTTCTGCACCTTTTTCCCATTCAATCTCTTTTTGTGAGGTTTTGGGGCAACCACATCTGCACGCAGTATTCAGATGTAGACGTTCATGGATTTATATAGAGGCAACATGATATTTTCTTGTCTTATATCTATTCCTTCCTTAATGATTCCCAAGATTCTGTTTGCTTTTTTGGCTGACTGCTGCACCTGATGTGGATGTTTCAGAGAACCTGGGGGGTGCGAATAGGGGCGATGGGGGACTGGCAGGATGGGAGTGCAGTGGGAGGTGGGTGGGGCATGGTGGGGGCATGGGCGGGGCGGGGGGCGGGGGGGTGCAGGCAGGGGTCGGGTGCGGGTGGGGGCACGGGTGGAGGCGCTGAGTGGGTTGTTTTTGGTTCAGCAGGGCAGCGCTGGGGGGGGTTGTTTTTGGTTCGATGGGGCGGTGCTGGGGGGCGTTGGTTTTGGTTCAGCAGGGCGGCACTGGGGGGGCGTTGGTTTTGGTTTGGCTGAGCGGTGCTGGGGGGGTTGTTTTTGGTTTGGCCGAGCGGCGCTGAGGGGGTTGTTTTTGGTGCGGCAGGGCAGCGCTGGGGGGGTTGTTTTTGGTTCGGTGGGGCGGCGCTGGGGGGCGTTGGCTTTGGTTCAGCGGGGCGGCACTGGGGAGGCGTTGGTTTTGGTTTGGCTGAGCGGTGCTGGGGGGGTTGTTTTTGGTTTGGCCGAGTGGCGCTGGGGGGGTTGTTTTTGGTGCGGCGGGGCGATGCTGGGGGGGCGTTGGTTTTGGTTCAGCAGGGCGGCACTGGGGGGGCGTTGGTTTTGGTTTGGCTGAGCAGCGCTGGGGGGGTTATTTTTGGTTTGGCCGAGCGGCGCTGGGGGGGTTGGTTTTGGTTCAGCGGGACGGCACTGTGGGGGGTTGGTTTTGGTTCAACGGGGCAGCGCTGGGGGGGCATTGGTTTTGGCTTGGCCGAGCGGCGCTTGGGGGGTTGTTTTTGGTTTGGTGGGGCAGCACTTTTTTGCGTTTTTTTTCCACTTGGGGCGGAAAAAAAGTTAGAGCCGGCCCTGCACCAGTCCCAGACCCTGCCTCTGTCCATTGTCTTCTTTCCAGGTAAACAGGGTCCTCTGGGCCTCCTCTTCTCTCTGCCGTCCTCTGGCTGAAACCGGCTGGTCAGGGCACCGGGGTCCTCTCCCCGCAGCCCATTGTCCCCCACTGGCCAGACCCGGCTGCGACTCCTGAGCTGGGTCTCTGGATCCCCAGGCGCTGGGGTCTCCATCCTCCAGGCCGGGGTCCCGAGTCCCTCTCTGGTCCCATGTCCCAACAAACTCCCTCTCCCCTCCCCTCGTTAACCAGTAACACCTGGGGACACTGAGTCCCATCCCCTGTGCATGCAAACCCTGGAAAACACAGAAAACCCCAAGGAAACCCCCAACTTCGTCACATCTCTCCCCCCTTCATGGCTGAACGGAACAGGGTCACTTAGCCAGTGACCTGGGGAATTTCAGGGCCCCCGCCCCGTGATAAAGCATCAGCTATAACATTGGCCCTCCCCCTCACATGAACCACTTCCATGTCGTACCCCTTGGGGAGCAGGCTCCATCTCAGCAGCTTGGCATTAGCACCTTTCATTTGATGTAGCCACATCAGGGCGAATGGTCAGTGTAAACGGTGAAGCGCCACCCAAATAGATAAGGCTGCAGTTTGTTGAGGGCCCACACCATGGCCAGGCATTCCTTCTCGATGGCCGCATAGTGCTGCTCCCGGGGCGGCAGCTTCTTGCAGGTACACAATGGGGTGTCTCTCCCCCTTCGTATCAGTTTGCATGAACACCGCTCCCAGCCCCGTGTCTGAGGTGTCGGTGAACACCAGGAAAGGTTTGCTAAAATGCGGGTTTACCAGCACCGGGCCCTGGATAAGTGCCCCCTTCAGGGCACAGAGAGCCCTCTGGCACTGCTCAGTCCAGACCACCTTGTCTGGTTTTCCCTTCCTACACAGCTCCGTGAGGGGAGCCGCCAGGGAGCTAAAGTGGGGCACAAACCTCCGGTAGTACCCCCTCATCCCAATGAAAGCCTGGTTAGTCTGGGGAGCGGGCCAGTCCTGGATTGCCTCCACCTTGGCTGGCTCTGGCTTCAGGTGGCTGCCCCCAACTTGTGGCCCAGGTATGACACCTCAGCCATCCCCATCTTGCTCTTTTCAGCTTTTATAGTCAGTCCTGCATCCTGGAGGCGACCCAGCACCCTCTTCACCTGGGACACATGTTCTTCCCAGGTCTGGCTAAAGACACA
>NC_133778.1:81050537-81075681 GCF_003597395.2 Chelonoidis abingdonii
CACACTCAGCCCCAAACCTCCTGCCCTGTCTCCAGCCAACCCCACTGCACTCCCCTGCCTGAAGCCAGCCAGTTCCGCACTCCTCTGTCTCCAGCCCTCCCAACCCCTGCTGCATCCCCCTGCGGCCCTGCCTGAAGCCAGCCCACCCCACACCCCGCTGTCTCCAGCGAGCCCTGTACCCCTTGCCCTGCCTGCAGCCAGATCCTACCTCCAGCCAGCCCCTGCCCTGCCTCCAGCCAGCCCCATGTCCTCTGCTGCCCTGCAGTTCCAGGACTGTAACCCTGCACACCTGCTTCAATGAGGGGGGCAGGGAGCAGCTGGGACCCACACGTGCACACCCGCAGCGAGTGGCAGGGACCCACACATGTGAAATGACAGTCATTAATAAGCAATCAACACCATATATGATGCAATGTACCTAATATATAATTGTATTATTTATATAGTTATGGAAAGTAAATAATACATGAAAGAAATGAAAGGTTTTTGGTTTTTTTTAGTCATCCCTGCCAGGGCCCCGCCGAAAATGTTTGAATTGGGCCCCGCGCTTCCTAAAGCCGGCCCTGCCTCAGCCCATTGCCCCCTCCACCTCCGGGCCTTTGTCCGGGGTCCTGACTGCCAGGCGAGGTCACACCTGGCCCTCTGCAACAACAGACCCTCTGTCACCCCCTCGCTACACACGCAGCACACAAGGAAACTGAGTCCCTCACACTTTGCATCTAACCCTTGAAAAAAACAAGAAAATTCCCCACTTTGTTACATCTCCCTGCAGGCCCAGTGACCCACCTTCCCCTCTAGGGCACCACGTGGGGCAGAGAGAGAGGAAGAGACAGCAGGGCCAGGCTGGGCACCACCCCCACACCAGCACCTCTGGCCCCCTCCCTGGGCAGCTGGCTAATTGCCAGGAGAGCCACTGGGAGGGTGGATAAACCCCACATGGGCAGATGAGGGGTTAATTGGAGCCTGATTGCTCAAGTAGCCTCTTTGCTGCACCTGGGCGCAGACGTGGGGAGCAGATCCCGCTAGGCCACGGCCAACCACGAAGGGTGGGGAAGGTCCCGCTAGGCCATGCTCAGCTGTGGGGGGGCGGGGCTGGTCCCGCTAGGCCACGCCCAGCTGCGGGGTCTGGGGCCGGTCACGCTGGGCCTTGCCCAGCTGCAGGGGGTAGGGCAGGTCCCGCTAGGCCATGCCCTGCTGCCGGGGGCGGGGCAGGTCACGTTAGGCCACGCCCAGCTGTGGGGGGTGGGGCAGGTCACGCTAGGCCATGCCCAGCTGCGGGGGGGCGGGGCAGGTCCCGCTAGGCCATGCTCAGTTGTGGGGAGGGGAGGCAGGTTCCCCTTGGCTGTGCCCAGTCGCGAGGGGTCGTGCTGGCCGGGGGTCACTTCCATGCTGGGATCCAGTAGCTGGAGGGAGGCCTAGGCGCCAGCGTTCCCCTGGGAGGGTGATGGGCACCACTGGGCAGCGTTTGTCTCTGCTCAGGGGACACAGGCTGGCCTGGATCAGGGGTTTTCAGCCTGGGGACTCGGGCTGGCCAGGATTTCCAAAGGGGCCGTCAATGCCAAAGGCTGGAAAGCCCTGTCCTGAACGGCCCAGGCTGGCTCCCATTGGAGGGCCAGGCTGGGGGTGTAACCCACACGCTGGGGGGCGAGGGCTAACAGGAGCTGAGAACTCAATTAGTGGAGCGGGGGCGGGGGAGACAGGGCTTCTCCTGGCCTGGGGACCCCCCAGCCTCTCCCAGGCCCGGCTCATTCACTCCAGCAGGACACAGTGCTCTGCCCTGCGGGGGTCCTGAGCTGCAGAGCCTGGCTGGGGGTAGCCCTGGCCCCCGCTGCCCGTCCCCAGGACCCCTCGGGGGCTGTTGGGTCTGTGTGAGCCTGGCCTTGGGCCAGGCACTTCCCACCCCGCAGGGTCAGGCGCGCTCCTCGGGGGCTGGCAGGGGAGCCCCAGGTAGCGCTGGCAGGACACTGGGGCTCTGGCCTGCCTGCTCCCCCGAGTGCCGAGGATCAATGAGGCCTCTGGCTCGCTGCCCACCCCCCATCCCCGGGGACACTCAGCCTGTGCTGCCCACTGGCTGTGGGATCCAACCGCGTGCTCGGCCTGTATCCGGATGTGGTGGCGAGCTAATATCTCTGCCACGGCTCAGCACTTGCTCTTTACCGTCAGCAGGCCCCGGGGGCAGGGGGCGCGGGCGCAGCCGTGCCCGGGGCCGGCCCGAGCTGCCACCATGCAGAGAGCAGAAGCCGAGGTTCCTGCGCACTCGCTGCCTTCCGCCGTTGCCCTGGCACCTGGCCGAGAGCGTCGCGTCAGCTGCCGCGGCGCCACCGCCTGGCAGAGGGGCCCTGCAGGAATCCTCTCACGCACCAGACGGCCCCAGGCTTGTCGCGGCCTCACCAGGAGAGCCTGCCAGGCTGTGCACCCACTGCGGCTCCTGCCACGCGGAGCTGGCGCCCCCCAGCCCTGTGCCCCCAGCCCGGAGGAGTCCACGCGCTCCACGCTCCACGGCATTCACCACATCTTTGCCCGTGGGCCCTACATGGCCGCGCCTGTTGGACGCGGACCTTCCTGGCTCCTGGCTGCTAGCTGCATCCGTTCTACGGCTGAGCGCTGGGCTACTACGTCCAGACCCGCACACACGCAGACTGGGAGAGACGTGCCCATGCCGCCTTCCCGGCCATCACCCGCTTGCAACCTCAACCGCGGTCCGCTCTTCCCAGCTCACCGGCACGACCTGCACTGGGCAGCGAAGCTCCTGGCCTGCGGCAGCGCCCACCAGCCACTTGGCTCGCCCGCCCTGAGACGCTGGCTGGGAAGCTGACTCAGCCCCGAGGAGCGCGCCGGCCTCGACCTCGTGAGCTCTACGCGCGTGGGGCCACCAGCTCGACCTGGGGGCCCAATGCTCTCGGATGCCGCTTCGTCAACAGACCTGCAACGCCGCGACTTTCCAAACCTGGTGAAGTGCCCGGCCCCTCTCGGCAGGCGGCGGGCTGGGGGTCGCGGGGGCTGGGGCTATGGGGGCTGCGGGGGCAGGGGGGCTGGGGGAGGGCAGCAGTGCAGGGGGCAGGCAGTGCGGGGGAGGCTGGTGGTGTCTGGGGGAGGGCAGGCGTGCAGGGACGGGCAGATGGTACGTGGGGAGGGCAGCCGCGTGATGGGAGGACAGGCGTGCTATGGGGTCAGCGGTGCTGAGGGGTCAGTGTGCTGGCGGGGAGGGAGGCGGCGGCTGGGGAGAAGAGTGTGCTAGGGGAGGGCAGGCGTAGGGGTCAGCAGTGACTAGGGAGGGCAGGTGGTGCTGGGGGGGAGGGTTGGCGCTAGGGGAGGGGCCAGGCGTGCACGGGGGCAGGTGGTGCTGGGCGGCAGGCCGTGTGGGGGGGCAGCGGTGCTAGGGGAGGTGGTGCTGGGGCAGGACAGCATGGTGGACAGGCAGTGCAGGAGGCAGTCTGCAGGGGGCAGTGTGTTGTTGGGCGTTCAGGTGGTCGTGGAGGAGGGGGCAGCGTCAGGGAGTTCAGCCGGTGCTGGGGGGAGGGGCAGGCCATGGCAGAGGGTCAGCCTCGGATTTGGGTAGGAGCAGGCCAGTGCTGGGGGCAGCGCACTGTTGGACCCCGGGAGGTGGCTGGCACCGTGCAGGGTGGGCCGAGAAGGGGTATGTAGGAAAGGACGTGTATGACTGGCGATGATCTAATTTTGCTGATACTGTGTTGGTGCGTCTCTTTTGTTCCCCTTTTATGCCAGTTTTTCTATATCTTATCTTGGTGGTAGATAGGAGTGTGTGATTTGTACAGAGGAAGCGGCCAGTGCCCCTATGCCTGGCACCTCTGCCTCTCAGCAACTGATGGCCTGGTCCCCCCCTCCTCAACAGTGCCACGCTGAAGGTGGGAGACAAAGGATCAGGATGACCTCCTGGCCCGTGGTATTAGTATTTGTCTTGTAGTGAGGATGGCTGATGGGAGGTTATGTCGTGGAGCTACCTGGGATAAGGCAGTAAGTGCAGAACCCTCTTTTTTTGGGTGTGTTTTCGTTAGCTCACTGTCTTCTCCCATTATTTTATCCCTCTGGGGGTCTGTTTTTTTTAGTTGTGTGTTCTGTACAGTCTTGATCACGCTCTTTTTATCTCCTTGTTCCTTTTCATTTATTAATTTTAACCTCTGTTTACTGGCTGCTGAGCATCACGGTCTGACTGCAAATTGTTGGCAGTACCCTTGGCTTACCGGACCCTGCCTGTGGCTGGGCTCGCTTGTGGGAGCACGCAGGCCAGAGGATGTGAATCTCCACAGGAGAGCCCAGCGAGGTGAAGCCGTGCCTATTGAGCTTCTTGCTCCTTGATATCTTTATCTGTCTTTCTCAAGTTGAGAGGCTCCCCAAAGTCCTGATTGGCCTTTGTTGGGGAGCAGTTCCAGGGACCATCGGCCCGGGGACTCATGACAGGGACAGAGACAAAAGGGGGGCTCCCCGTGACCGGGTCGAGGAGCAGTCCCTGAGCAGGGGGCCCCTCGGCCGTGTCGGCGTGTGGGAGATGAGTGGTTTGGGCTGGCGCACGAGCCCGGGGCGCCTGGGACTGAGCCTCTCTGTGCCCAGCGCCCCCTGCTAGGGGGCAGGACCTGCGCCGTGGGGCTGGGGCTGGGGCTGCTGGGGCTGTGAGCACGGGAGTGAGGAGCTAGGACCTCTGTACTGCCCCCCTGTCCTAGGGGCTTCCCCCCCAATGCTCCTTTGTCCATCAGCTGCCCCCTCCGTGCCCCCAGGGTCCCAGCTCCCCTCACCTCGGCCAACTGGGATTTTTGGGCCAGTCCCCCATGTGCTGACCCGTGTGATCCCCTTGTTTCCCCCCATGGAGCCCCTGACACCCCACCCCCAGCCAGAACTCCTGGGTCCATCCTCAGCTGTGGGAGTGGAAGGAGCAGCTCCCTCCCCGTGGGGCAGGGCTCGCTGGCTGCGCTTGGAGCCGGAGATGGGTGCTGAGGATCGTTAGCCCCCTCCTCGCCCAGGCCTCCTGCTGCTCCCATGGCCTGGCTGGTGCCAGGGGCTCCAGCGGCTGAGCTGCCCGTCGCGCGGCGCATTGGGACCTGTGTGCGAGAAGGCCCCTAATTCAGTGTGACGGCTCCGCTCAGTGCGATAATGAGAACAAAGTGAGGCTGCCGCGCGCTCTGTGCTGCCAGGTGTCAGGCCGCTGGCGCTAATCCCAGCTGAGCGGGAGGAGACGGCGCAGGGGGAGGGTAGGCTCTGGCTGCTGTGCTGTGAGTGGTCCCCGTCGGACCCATGCACTGGGCCCGGCCCCACGGTGGAGGGGCGAGAGGGGGCCATGGGCCTGGCAGCAGAGGCTGCAGGATAGGGGCCCCCCCGCCCGGCCCCCCGCTAAGCAAGGAGCTGCCTTTCCTGGGCAGGACCAGGCCGGAGAGCTGGGGGGCCAGTGCTGCACTGGTGGGCTTTGGGTTCTGGGCATGGGGGGCCGGCAGTTTGGGGCTGGCATGTCCTCCCCGCCCAGGCTGAGCTCCTTCCCCCCTTGCATTGGGGCTGGCTGGGGAGCTGGCATCCTGCCTGTGCCCTGCATGGGGGTGAGCCCTGGTCCTGTGGGTGCTGGGCCAGAACCCAGGGTGCAGGACAGGCTGAGGGAGGTGCATCCCGGGGCTGCCCCCTGCTCCCAGAACTTGTGGGGAGGCGCTCACACCCCATACTCCCCGGCCTACCCTGCCCAGAGCACCTGTGAGTCATGGCAGACAGGGACCCGTCAGCCCACTCTCCCCCTGCCAGGATGGGGCCCTTGCCCGTAGCCTGGGTGTCCCAGGGGGTGCAGTGCAGGGCCTGATCCTGGTGCTGGGAGCAGGCGGGCTCATGGTTCAGGGCTGCACTGGGGCCCTCGCAGGCTGGGTCCGGGCCGTTTGGCCCTGGGAAGGACCAGAGCGAGGCCCTGGCGCTGCGGAGCAGGGCCTGCCCCGGGCAGCGTGCCCAGCAGATGGCTGCGGAATACCAGCCCCATCGCTCCCGCTGCCACTCGCGTCTTGGCTGCGGCGCTGGCCCCTCCTCCTCGTTTGCCAGCCATTCTCTCCCGCCTGCCAGGTGTGGCCGGCGTGGCCGCCTGCCAGCCAGTGTGGGGGGGCGGGGATCCTGGCAGTGCCCCTGAGCTGTGGTGACAGGGAAGAAGCAGCTGTGCCCGGCTCAGCTTGCCGCCCCATCCCCGGGCATGGTGGCGCCCAGTCCTCATGATCACTCGCTGCAGCCACTGTGCGCTCCAGGGAACCATTTGCCCCTCCTCGTGAGGGCAGGTGTCCCGGACCCCCAGGATCGGGGCCACGGCCCCTGCGTGGGGACAGGCTCTGGGAGGCTCCATCGGCCGGCCAGGTTCCCGAGGGGTCTCGCTCCCCCTCCAGGGGAAGCTTCATCGCCTCCTGGGGCTGGACCCCTGGGCCTGCAGCCCCCCTGCCCCCGCTCCTCCCCATGAGCCCCGGGCAGCGAGTCCCATGGAGACAGACCCCGATGGAGACTTGTACCATCTCAGGGGGCAGCACCTCCTCCACCACCGTCTGCAGGGACACGCAGCCAGCGCGGGCCGACAGGCGGGTGATTAGTCACCTGGACCAGCCCGGGGAGCCCAGGGGAGCCCAGAGAATGAAGGTTAAAGCAGCGTATGGCCACGGCTGGTCGCCCGGAGCCAGCACGCTGCAGGGACCCCTCCGGTTCAAGCTCCATCCATCGGATCTTCTCCGTCGGACCCCTGATTTTGTGCCTGAACGGCTCCTGCAGCCCCAGTACCCCCTCGCTTCCTGCAGAGGTGGGGCATCTATGCGGTGTTCATGGAGTCTGGTGGTTCCAGCCCTGCACCCTCTTCCTGACCCACAGTGACTTTTATGCAGCCAGTGTAAAAAGAAGGTTTATTGGACAACAGGAAACAGTTACGCAGAGCTTGCAGGCACAGTCAGCGACCCTCCAGCGTGAGCCTGTCTGGGGGTTCAGGGATGCTTGGTCCCAGCTAAGGATCCCCTGGAATTCTGCCCACAGCCCCAAACCCAAACTGATTCCTGCCTGTTCTCCGCCGGCGAATCCTTTTCCCTTCTCCTCCGCCCAGGTGCTCCCCCTTCCCCTGCCGGGTCGGGTTACAGCCCAGCACCAGGTCCCTCACTACAGACATCCCCTGCTCTCCATTCCCCCACACAGGACAGCCCCTTACTCGTCACACCGCTCCCCCCTTCGGGAACTGAAGTGAGCGGTCACTACTGGCCGTGACCTGGGGAAGTTAGGGCCCCCTCTCCGGGACAACGCGTCCAGCTATGCAGGTTGGCACTTCCCTTCACATGACCACTCCATGTCATTAGTTTCCTGCAGGGAGCAGGCTCCACTCAGAGAGCTTGGGTTGGCTCCTTTCATCTGGTGCAGCCAGGTCGGAGGAGTGGTCGGTTCGTACACGGTGAAGTGTCGCCCAAAGGAGATATGGCTTCTAGTTCTTAAGGCCCCACACCATGGCCAGCATTCTTCAACGGACTGCATAGTTCTGCTCCCCGGGTTTAGCAACTTCTTGCTAGGTACACGATGGGGTGTCTCTCCCCCTTTTTCATCCCTCTGCTGACACCGCCCCCAGTCCCGTGTCTGGGCCGTCGGTGAACATAAAGGGTTTGTCAAAATCTGGGTTCGCCAGAACTGGGCCACTGACCCAGAGCCTCTTCAGCGCCCGAGCTCCTGGCACTCGCGCGTCCAGTTACCTTTGTTGGCTATCTCTCTCTTTTGCCACAGTTCAGTGATGGGGCCGGCTATGGTGCTAAAGTGGGGCACGAACCTTCGATAGTATCCCGCCATCCCAATAAAGGCCTGGACCTGCTTCTTGGTTTGGGGAGCAGGCCAGTCTCTGATCACCTCCACCTTGGCGGGTTCCGGCTTCAGGCAGCCGCTCCCCACCGATGGCCCAGGTAAGATACTTCAGCCATCCCCACCTTGCACTTCTCAGCCTTTACGGTTAACCAGCCTCCCGGAATTCGGTCCAGGACTTGTGTAACCTGGACACATGGTCCTCCCAGGTCTGGCTGAAGACGCAGATGTCGTCAATATAGGCCACGGCAAAACTCTCCATCCCCCTCAGTAGCTGATCCACCAGGCGCTGGAAGGTGGCCGGCGCTCCCTTGAGGCCAAAGGGCAGGGTCAGAAACTCGTAGAGCCCCAGAGGGGTGATAAAGGCCGATTTCAGCCTGGCATCTGCGTCCAGCGGCACTTGCCAGTAGCCCTTGGTAAGATCCATGGTGGTGAGGTAACAAAAAAAAAACGAGCACCTCCCAGCTTGTCTAGGAGCTCGTCAGGCCTGGGCATGGGGTAGGCATCAGATACGGTGATGGCATTGAGCTTTCGATAGTCCACACAGAACCGATTGACCATCCTTCTTGGGGACCAGCACCACTGGCGAGGCCCAAGGGCTGGAAAACTGCTGGATCACCCCCAAAGCCAGCATGTCCCTGACCTCTCTTTCCAGATCCTGGGCAGTTTTACCAGTGACCCGAAAAGGGGAGCATCTTATAGGGGATGTGACCCGGTCTCCACCCTGTGGACAGTCAAATTAGTGCGTCCAGGCTGGTTGGAAAACAGCTGTCGGTACAGATGCAGCACCCCTCTGATCTCAGCGTGCTGGGCCCTGGTCAGCTGATCAGAGAGGGGAATTCGCCTCCAGGGGGGAACCAGCTTTTGTCCCAGGGAATAGATCCACTAAAGGGTCATCTCCCTGCCCCTCCCAGTGTCCACACACGGCCAACACCACATTCCCCTGTCATAGTATGGTTTCATCATGTTCACATGGTACACCCGGCCGGTGATGTGCCCGGTTTGACAGCTCCACCACATAGTTTACCTCATTCAGTTGCTTGATAACTTGAAGGGTCCTTCCCAGGCGGCCTGGAGTTTGTTTTTCCTCACAGGGATGAGAACCATCACCTGATCCCCGGTGGCAAAGGCCCGGGCCCGGGCCGTGCGGTCATACCAGACCTTCTGCTTCCTCTGGCTCGGGCCAGATTCTCCCTGGCCAGGCCATGAGCTCGGCCAGTCTTTCCCGAAGGTCAGGACATACTCCACCACTGACTCTCCCTCGGGAGTGGCCTTCCCCTCCCATCTCTCATCAGGTCCAGGGGCCCCTTACTCGCCTTCCATACAACAGTTCGCGAAAAGGCGAAAACCGGTAGACTCCTGGGGTACCTCCCTGTACGCGAACAGCAGGTGAGGTAAGTATTTGTCCAATCCTGCGGGTGCTGGTTCATAAATGTTTTTAGCATCATCTTCAGCGTCCCGTTGAACCTTTCCACCAGCCCGTTGGACTGGGGGTGATACGCTGAGGCCCAGTTGTGCTGCACCCCACATTTCTGCCATAAGGACCGGAGCAGGGTCGACATGAAGTTGGACCCCTGATCCGTTAAGACCTCCTTGGGGAACCCACCCGGCTGAAAATCGTCAGCAGCGCATCTGCCACTGTATCTGCTTCGATAGAGGACAAGGCCACCGCCTCGGGGTAGCGAGTGGCAAAATCCACCACCACCAGGATGTATTTTTTCCCTGACCGGGTCATCTTGCTGAGAGGTCCCACTATGTCCATGGCCACCTTCTGGAAAGGTTCTTCTATGATGGGTAAAGGCCTCAAGGCTGCTTTCCTCTTGTCCTGGGCCTTCCCCACCCTCTGGCAGGGGTCACAGGATTGGCAGTACTGTCGGACCTGGGTAAAGACCCCAGCCAGTAAAAGTTCTGTAGCAGCCTCTGCCTGGTGCGCCGGATTCCCTGGTGTCCTGCGAGAGGGATGTCATGGGCCAGGTACAGCAGCTTGTGGCGAACTTCTGGGGACCACCAGCTGCCTCCTGATCCCCATGACTCTACCTCCCCTGGGGGAGCCCATTCTCGGTACAGGAACCCCTTCTCCCACAGGAACCTCTCCTTGCAACCTCTCCTCAGGGTCTGTTCCGCACTAAGGTCAGCCCGGTCCCTGGGCTTCCGCAAGGAGGGATCTTTCTGCAACTCAGCCTGGAACTCAGCAGCTGGGACAGGGATGGGGACCAGCTCTCTCTTGCTGGCTGGGTCTGAGGTCGCAGCCTCTCTGAGCCCCTGCCCCTGGACGCTCCCCGCCCCCCAGGTTAGGGTCCTGCACCTCAGGCCGAGTACCTTCCCCGTTGTCGGGGTGCAGTGCCCTTTGCCGACTCTGACTACGAGTCACGACCAGGGCACTCTGAGTGCTACTAGGCCAGTCCTCAAGGTCCCTCCCATTAACACGTCTGTGGGCAAGTAGGGTGTACCCCCCGTCCTTGGGGCCTCCTTGGCCCCCCACTTCAGATGTACTCTTGCCACGGGCACCTTGAATGGGGTCCCGCCCACGCCCCATCAGGTCAGGTAGGTGTCGGGCACCATCCGATCTGAGCCCCACCACCTCGGGCCGGGCAAGCGTCACCTCTGCCCCGTGTCCCAGTACCCAGTGACTCCTCCCTCCATCTACCTCCAGGGAAACAAGGCACTCTTTTCCGGAGGGGCAGCCCCGCGCCCACCGGTAAACTAAGACATAAACCCGGAGGCTGGAGCTTCCAGCCCCCCAGAGGAGCTGACCTGGGGACCTCCTCCCTCCTTCATAGGTGGTATGTTGCCAGCCCCCTTTCCCGGGAAGGGTAGCCCATCTTCCGATTGGGTTTTTTACCCAGTCCACCCTCTGCGGGTTGGGTCTGCTTGGTCTGTCCCTGAGCTTGGGGCACTGGGCCCGTATGTGGCCTCGTTGGCCACATTGATAGCAGCCCATGTCTCTGTGGGTCCCCTGAGTGGGTCGGAGGGACCTGACACTGGATGTTCCCCTTTTGGGGGGTTCTCCATAGGCCCCCGCTGGGAGGTCCCATGATGACTCTCTCTCTGCGCTTGAGGCAGGCCTGCTCCTTCGAGACTCCTCCCTGCCATCCCCTGCCGACTGTCCACAAATTGGTCGGCAAGTTGGCCTGCGTGCTGCGGGTTCTCCGGGGCTTCTGGTCCCTCAACCACAGCTCAAGGTCGGACGGCACTGCTCATCAGGTGCTCCAGTATGAAATAGGTCAGCAAGTCCTCTTTAGTTTGGGCCCCAGCTGTCCCATTGCGGGCATACCCCTGCGCCCGGTTGACCAGTTGTAGATATGTGATCTCACGGGTTTTACGCTGACTCCGGAACCTTTTTCCGGTACATCTCAGGAGTCAGCCCAAACTCGCGGAGCAGGGCCTGTTTGAACAGTTCGTAGTCCCCCGCCTCCGCCCCTTTCAGTCGGCTGTACACCTCCACGGCGTGGAGTCCAGTAAGGGGGGTGAGAACTGCGATCCTGTCTGCAGGGCCAACCCCGTTGCAGCTCGCAGGCATTCTCAAAGGCCGTCAGGAAGGTATCTATGTCCTCCCCCTCCTTACGCCGGGGCAGCACGTGCTTATCAAAGTTCGTTGTAGCTTGGTCCCCCCTCACTCACCGCAGCCGGGGCCTCCGGCTCCTCAGCTGGGCCAGCTCCAGCTCATGTTTACGCTGTTTCTTCTTCTCCAGCTCATTTACGCTGTCTCCTTCTCTCCAGCTCATGTTTACGCTGGTTTTCCTTCTCCTTCCACTCATGTTTACGCGTGGTTTCTCTCTGTTTACGCTGGTTCACCTTCTCCTCCAGCCTCTTGCCTCTTTACTCGAGCTCCTCCCGTCTCAACTCCCTTTCCCTCTTTCCAGCCACGCTGCTCCACAGCTGTCGAGCGTCGCCGGAGGATCCCCTGCTGGGGGGTGAGCTTCGCTGCCAGGACCCCTGCTGGCCGGGGGGTCACGGTGCCTTCGGTATTCGCTGGGCTCTCCCCGCCCTTCCCTAGGGCTAGGAAGGGGGGTCTGGGAAGCCCTCATCCGCCGTCTGACCACTCCCGGGGGACAGACACTGGTGACTGTGCGCTGCATCTGCCAGGTGGCTGCTTCCTCAGAGACAGGCCTCCGTTCATTGCGGTCTCCCTGCTCCAGCTGGCATCAGCTGGTCTTGGTCAGTCTCCCTGTGCAGCAGCCCCCTCTGCTTGCACAGCTCCAGCAGGTCACACTTGCGCCGCTTGGCGTACATCTTCCTGCTGGCCACTCACAGGTCGGGGTGCTCGCCGCTCCCGGTTTTCCGGGGACCCCTAGTGCACCAGCCCTTCTTGAGGTCACACACCTCTCTGCCAGGGTCGAGCTGCAGACTCCTCCGCCCCTGGGACGCTCGCTGCAATCCCCCGGGGGACCCTGTTACTGCAAAGTCCTTCTCACTGGGCACACACTCCAGGGGTTAATCACCCCTTCGTTTTACTGCTCCCCAGTCACTTACTGCAGGAAGCCGCCGTCACGGGGTGCAGTATACATCCCGCCGCTGCCACCAGTTGTCACGGAGTCTGGCGGCCTGCACCCCTCTTCCTGGACCCCACAGTGACTTTTATCCAGCCAGTAAACAGAAGGTTTTATTGGAACAGCAGGAACACAGGTTACAGCAGAGCTTTGCAGGCACAGTCAGGACCCCTCCACTGAGTCCATTCTGGGGGTCTCAGGGTGCTTGGGATCCAGCTAGGATCCCTGAACTTCCTCCCCACAGCCCAAACCCAAACTTGTCCGCCTCCCTCCTCCGGCCCAATCCAAAAACTCCCTTTGTTCCCTTCTCCCCCGCCCAGCAGCTCCCCCTCCCTGCCCCTGCCGGCTCACATTACAACCTGACTACCTGTCCCTGCACCTACAGACATCCCCTGCTCTTTCCGTCAGCCCACACAGACAGTCCCTTACTCCATCACACTCCACCAGGCTGGAGGCCAACTCTGCTGGTTCCCAGTGAATGAGACACCTGCCCACCGGACCTGTGTGTCTTCTCACCTGCTGCCAGTCTCCCGCTCTGGCTCTGTGGTCGGGCTTGCGGGCGGGACAGGGCCTTCTGCAGCATGGGGGAGCGGCCACCGTCGTCCAGAACACGGGCAGAAGTTTCCCAAGCGAATCAAGCGAATGGCCGGCTGTGTCTCGGTGCTGGGGTCCCCCACTGCAATGGCAACCTTGCAGAGAGTCGACAATAGCCAAGGACCCGAGGTGTCTCTGACTCAGAGCTGGTGGGAGGAGCATCCACAGAAGCAGGGGTGTCTGTAAATACCCCTGGGCGTAATCCCAGCTCGAAACTCAGGCTTTTAACGCCTTGCGGGCCACTCTCCACTTCCCTCTAAACAGGTGGGCGGGCTAGGGGAGACTAGCCACCGTCCACAACACCAGAGGCGGCACCGAGTGGTGTTCACCCCCAGGCAGGCTAGGAGCAGGGCCTGAAAGGCAAGGAAGGGCTGCGTTGCTGGCTTCTACCATGCGTGGGGAGCACAGCAGACAGGCGTGGCTCCTCCGGGGTGCACAACAGGGAGTATTCGGTGGGGGGCACGCCCTGGAGGATGGGCTGTTCTCACCTGCACTGGCACCACTACCCGAAGCATCCCGGCGGAGACAGGAACTGCGCCAGCACGATGTGTCTCCATTGCCGCTGCTAGCCAAGCAGCCCTGGGGGCTCTGTGACCCCTGGCATCCCAGGCTTTCTGTCCCATTCCTGCACCGGCGAGGAGGCTCGGCCCTTCTAAGTTCGTGGGCACTGGCTGCTCTCACCACCTGTCAGTAAAGCTCACACCTGCCCCCGGCTTGCCTCCTTTGGGGGCGCAGAAAGCCAGTGGTGAGCAGCCGGCAAAGCCAGCGGTGCAGCCCAGTTCACCTCCCTGGCTCATCCTGCAACCCCCAGACCCTGCCCTGCCCTCCCCTCCTCTCCTGCGACCCCCACTGTTAGAGATCTTCTGCCTTGCTCTCCCACTAACCCAGTCCTCCTCCCATGAACGGAGGAGGGAGGCAGCGATACCAATTCGTCCGAAGGTGCAAACAATTCGATGTTTATAGGGTGGAACTGTCCAGCAAGCTTAAATCCAAGTTCCTTTTTCCTTATTTTCGAAATCCCAACGTACTTCCTGTTTGCACCTAATTATTATATAGATTAATCTCAGCTAGACCTTAACCAGCTCATTTTCACTGAAATCTATCTACCCAGTCCCCTAACGTATTGTAACCTGGTTAGCTAATCAATTATACCCCACCACCTTAATTGAGCCCCAGGACCCCCGCCTGTCCAGACTCGCTGTGGAAGCGCATGAGCAATGCTGAATGCCCCAAATCAACCCAGGCATGTCCAAAGCAGACAATAGACACGCTGTGCCATGTGGAGGCTTTCGTCCCAGCCCATACTGCCCAGGCACCAACGTTGCAACCAGGCTGGCAGGAGGCATGGGTCACTCTCTGGATGCAGGGCTGGCTCCGTTTGCAAGAGAACATGGGCTGGCAGAAGCCAGCTCCATCCCAGAACTCAGCTCCGCCAAGGATTGCCAGGGCAGTGTCACCATTATTGCCAGTGCCTGCCAGGGCCACTGCCTCCCTCCTATCCACCTGTCCACACCGTGGCGAACCGAGAACACGCACAGGGAACTGGTCTGTCGTGCTCGTTAAACAACAGGTGTGCTCAGTTCCGCATGCAACTGCAGGTACTAGCGGTAGGAAGGGCTGCTGCCTCTGCTCCCAGGTGTCGGGCTGGCCCCATAATCCGACGAGTTCTGCAAAACAACGGCAGAACTCAAATAACACAGACATGATGCCTTAGCAACCAGTGCCGGTGTGATGAGTAGGGGCTGTCTCATGGGAATGGGAGAGCAGAATTCTGTAGTGACGGACAGGTGCTGAGGCTGTACACCCGAACCTGGCAGGGGGGAGGGGAGCACCTGCGGGGAGAAGGACAAAGATCGGCCGGCGGAGCAAGCAGGACAGTATTGAGGTTTGGGCTGGGGGAGGAATTCAGGATCTAGCTGGGATCCAAGCACCCTGAACCCCAGAAGACTTCAGTGAGGGGTCCTGACTGTGCCCTGCAACGCCGTGCGCTAACTTGTGTTCCTTGTTTGTCCAATAAACTTCTGGTTACTCTGATAAAAGTCCATCTGTGGTACAAGCAAGGGGAGAAGCGTGGAACCCCACACTCCGTACAACTGTGGCAAGTGGCGGGAGATACTGCCCACGTGGATGGCGCTTCCTGCAGTAAAAGTGACGGAAGCATAAAATGAAGGGGTGTTAACACCTGGAGTGTGTGCCCATGAGAAGGAATCTTTTGCAGTAACAGTGGTCCCACCGGGGATTGCAGCGAGCGTCCCATGGGCGGAGGAGTCTGCAGCTCGACCCTGCAGAGAGGTGGGTGACCTCAAAGGTCTAGTGCACTAGGGGATCCCCCGGAAACCATGGAGCGCGAGCACCCCCGAACCTGTTAAGTGGCCAGCAGATAATGTATGCCAAGCGTCGTATAAGAAGTGTGACCTGCTGGACTGTGCATAGCAGAGGGGCTGCGCACAGGGAGACTGACGAAAGGACCAGCTGATTGCCCACTGGAGAGGAAGACCGCAGCCTGTCTCTGAAAGGGTAAGCACCACAGATGCAGCCAGTCACCAGTGTCCTGTCCCCCGGTGAGTGCTCAACGCGGATAGGCTCCCGAGACCCCCCTTCCAGCCTAGAGGAAAGGCGGGAGGAGCCCAGCGAATCGAAGGCACCGGTGACACTCCACCCGCCGCAGGGGATCCTGCCAGTGAAGCTCCACCCCACATCCAGCAGGGACCCGCCGCGACGCTCGACAGCTGTGTGAGCAGCCGTGGCAGGAAGAGGAAAGAAGTTTGAGACGGAGGAGCTGCGAGTAAAGAGCCAAGAGCTGGAGAGAAAGTGCAAACAGCGTAAACATGAGAGACCCCCACCGTAACATGAGGAGGACCAGCGAAACCACGAGCTGAAGGAGAAGAGAAACAGCGTAAACACAGAGCTGAGGAGAAGACGAAACAGCGAAACATGGGAGAGCCAGCCGCAAGCGTGAGCTGGAGGAGAAGGAGAAACAGCGTAAACATGACTGAGGAAAAGGAGAACAGCGTAAAACACGACTGGAGCTGCCGCTGAGAGCAGGGGCCCCGCCGGTGAGTGAGGGGAACCCAGCCACACCGAACTTTGATAAGCGCTGCGCCTCCGCGTAAGAGGGGAGGACATAGAATTACCTTCCTGAGCCCTTTTGAGAAGACCATGCAGCGTCACGGGGTTGGCCTGCAGACAACGAACGCAGTTCTCACCCCCTTACTGGACTCCACGCCGGGAGTGTACAGCGACGGAAAGGCGGAGCGGGACCTACGAATCTGTTCAAGACAGCCCCTGCCTCCGCGAGTTTTGGGCTGACCCTAAGATTACCAAAAAGGTTCCGGAGTCATGTAAAACCCCGTGAGATCTCACTATACCTCAATGGTCAACCGGGCGCAGGGGTAATGCCCGCAAGTGGCACAGCTTGGATGGCCAAGACTAAAGAGACCTGCTGATCCTTTCATACTGAGCACCTGTATGAGCAGTGCCCGCCGACTTCCGGCTGTGGTTGATGGACCAGAAGCCGGAGAACCCGCAGTCAACGCAGCTACTTCCGACCAAATTTGGGACAGTCGGCAGGGGATGGCAGGGAGGATGTCTCAAGGAGCAGGCCCTGCTCAACCAGAAGAGCAGAGTCAGTCATGGCGACACCACGGGGCCTATGGAGAACCCCCCCAAAAGGGGAACATCCAGCGTCAGGTCCCTCCGACCATCCAAGGGAGCCCCACGAGACATGGGCTGCTATCACGGCCAACGAGCCACATACGGGCCCAGGTGCCCCCAAGCTCAGGGACAGACCAAAGCAGACCCAACCCCATGAAGGGTGGACTGGTAAAAACCCAATCGGAAAGATGCGCTACATTCCAGGAAAGGGCGGCAACATACCACCTATCGAGGAGGGAGTCCCAGTCAGCTTCCTCTGTGGGGCTGGAACTCCAGCCTCCGGTTCTTAGTTACGGGTGGGCGCGGGCTGCCCCTCCGGAAAGAGTGCCTTGTGCCCTGAGCTAGATGGGAGGGAGTCACTGGTACTGGGGACAACAGGTGCCAGAGGGAACGCTTGCCCGCACCGATGGTAACTCAAGATCGGATGTGCCCGACCACTACCGAACACCTGATGGCGTGGGCGGACCCCATTCAAGGTGCCCGTGGTGAGAGACATCTGAAGTGGGCGCCAAGGAGGGCCCAAGGAGTGGGACACCCATCATGCCCACAGACGTATTAAGCCACAGGGTCCTGCACTCCCACTTCGCAGTCAGACGTGACTCTCAGCCAGCCGGGGACACAGGGTTATCACAGCGTAGGGCAGAGCTTGTTAGCATAGAAATCAGGGACTTTCAGCCAAGTCCATCCTAGAGGGAGGGGAGCCCAGAGCCAGGGCTCTGCCCTCCCCCCCATGGCACAAGCCAGCCAAGACCGACTCCTTCCAGCTGCCTGGCCCCGGCCCGGCCTGTTGCTCCTCCGGCCTTTGTCTCGCTTCCCGGGCCAGAGTCACCTGGTCACATCCTCCTTCTGGGTCTCAGGTTCTGAGGGGGTTGGGGGGGCACAGCATCCCTGCAGGCAGCTGGAGCAGCATCTGCAAAATCACACGCTTGTTCCCACCACCTAGACACTGTGAGTGCATAGGGAAACTGAGGCACACATAGCATTCATGCAAAACAGTAAAGACTCACATACAGCATAAGGGGAAATCCTCCCGTCGTCACACATGGGGCTGGTGTGGGGCCGGCGCAGGGGCTGTGGGGGTTTGTGTGTGTGTGTGCAGGGGCTGGGGGGATGTTGCATGCAGCATCTCTGTGAGGCCGCATCCCCTGGAGCTCTAACGCCATGTGGGGGGAGGGGCCCTCGGCCATGAACCCAAACCCGACAGAGCCACTTCCCCCAAACCCACTGGGGCCAGGCCAGACCAGGAACCCCTCAAATGGGGGTTGGCAGCATCCCCCCCCCCCCAACACACACACCAGGCCCCAGGGGAAGCTCAGCACTTGGCCTCTGCAGACACAGGCCGTGGGGGGGCTTGTCCCTGGGCACCCCTGGCTTTGCAGGGCTTCCCCCACCCATACTCCCTGCTGCCCCATGGCCCCCCCATGCCATGCTCTCCCCCACTGCCCCGTGGCCCTGCACCCCACATTCCCCCTTGCCCCATGCCATGCTCCCCCCACTATCCTCCATGCCCCCTGCTGCCCTGTGGCCCCCCCATGCCATGCTCCCCCCACTTTCCTCCATGCCCCCTGCTGCCCTATGTCCCCCCCATGCCATGCTCTCCCCCACTGCCCCGTGACCCTGCACCCCACATTCCCCCTGCACCATGCCATACTCCCCCACTATCCTCCATGCCCCCCGCTGCCCCGTGGCTCCCCATGCCATGCTCTCCCCTGCTGCCTCGTGACCCTGCACCCCACATTCCCCCTGCCCCATGCCATGCTCCCCCCACTATCCTCCATGCCTGCCTGCCTGGCACCCCCCAGCTTTGGGTCCCCCCCGCCCCAGCCCTGCTCCGCAGTGACCTTCCCTCTGACTTTGCTGCCTCACACACTTGTGGGCTTTTTTTACTTTCTATTAATAGTTTTACCCCCTTAATTTATTGATCCGTATTTACAGCCCGAGCGAGCAGCTGAACAGCAGCTGGGAATAAATCTCAGCTTCAGGACAGGAACCACTCGGGGCTGGGCTAGCAGGGGCTGCGGGTTGGGAGTGAGTGGCCCCGGCAGAGCTGCGTATTCATGGGGACGCCCAGGGCTGGGCCTAGGCAGGGGCTGCGGGTTCGGATGAGGTGGCACTGGCATGAGTAGATGCGCAGCACGAGCTTCGCGGAGAGTGAGGGGCACTGGCAGAGCTGGGGGCTGACTGGCCCGCAGGACACCTGCTCTAGGTGGGGGGAGCAGAGCGATGCTGGGGTGCCTCCCTTTCCCAAATCCCCAAATCTCCGGCGTTGTCTTACCCCCGGAGGTGTGTTCCAGCCCCCACACGTGCATGGCGGGGAGCCGGGCACGGAGCTGCGAATTGCTGTATCTTTGTGGCTCAGGTGGGAACACGTGTGGTGGCGGGGGGTGAATAGTCCACTGGCTCGGAGCCGCGGGACGTGGAGAACGCAGAAATGAAAGAGAATCCGTGGCGCACGAGTGATTGAAGACGATGTAGTAAGCGAAGACTAGCAGACGCTCACGATAGGGACGCGCGACATCCCAGGCCTGTGCTCTCTGTGCCCTGTAATGGCGCCCTGGGGGGACCCCCATGCAAGAGCCCTTCTTGGGGGGGCCACTGCCCTCGGGGGTCACCCCGCATCCTCTCTGAGCTCCAGCCTAACCTGTCTCTGCCGTGGGCCTCCGCCAGGGAGACACCGCTCCTGCGCCCCGGGGCATCACCCAGAGGCGAGTAATGCCACCTCCCCTGATCTCTAGCACCTGCCGTGACTCTCAGCCATGCAAAACAGGAGATTTATTCGACCCTCTGAACCCAGCATAGGCACTTCTTCTCAGGGGCCTTAGGACCTGGCCGTGTCAGCCACTCCCCATGGGCTCTCGGCTGTCCTTGTCCCAGTCGTCAGCAGGCCCCCTATAATCCCCTCACTCCCACAGCCCGCTCGCTAGGTCCTGTGTGCCTTGGTCCCGCAACAGCCACCGGGCTCCTCGCTCCGTCCTTTGTCCCCCCCCTCGGCAGGTCAGTCACGCGAGGTCCTCTCTCCTCAGTCCCTTTGTCCTCCCACTGGACAGAACCGGCTGGCCTCAGGCCAATCAGCCTCAGGCCCCATAACGCGGTCAGGGCGGTGCACGAGCCCCGGGGGTGGGTGGGGTGACGGCAGCAGCGCCATGCTCTCGCTTGCAGTGGGGGCCTGTCTCGCTGCTGGCTGCTCCGGGGAAGCTGCCGCCCTGGGCAGGAGAAGATCGTGGCCTCAGGGCTGGGTAATGGAGCCTGGGGACATGGGGCAGGATGCTCAGCATTCCAGGGCAAAGCGCCAACATGTCCCTGTGGCAGGGCCTGGAGGGCAGTGGGGGGTCCCCATCCGAGCAGGCTGGTTCAGCCCCTCTCCCGGTGCTGGGCTCTGTGGCAGGGTGGGCAGGGTGGGGGCGTTGCATGGCTGAGTGGGGCTGGGCCTGGGCCTGTGACGAACTGGGAATTGTTCTTAAAGGTTTGCTCGTGAAATACTGTGTTGGTGCCTCAGTGTCCCACTAGGCAGTTCTTAAGTATGCTAGTGGTGGGATAAGGGTGTGTGTGCGCCAAGCAAAGGGCCAGTGCCCCTGAAATTGTCCTGACACTCTGTCTCCTGGCAACTGATGGCCTGGGCCCCTCCTCTGCAAAGGTGCCGAGCTGAAGTGTTGAGACAAAGGGAGCAGGTGACTTCCTGGCCCGGGAAAGGAGCTGAGCAGGAGAGGAGGGCGGGAGGGGGTGGTTAGCTTAGTCTGGACGGCCTGGGACAAGGAGTGAATTGCAGACCCTAAGGGGTCTGGGCTCCACTGGGCCCAATGAATTGGACCCGGCCGAGGGTCCGGTTCGCTGTATCTAATCAAAGCTCTGTTTTAGACCTGTTCCTGTCAATCGAATACCTCTGTTTTGCTGCTGGCTGAGAGTCAACGTCTGACTGCAAAGTGGGGTGCGGACCTGTGGCTCCCCAGGGTCACTTCGCAGTAGACGCGACTCTCTGCTCGCGTGGAAGTGCACGGAGGGGCAGAGGATGCTGAATGCTCCAAGAGAGACCCAGGAGTGAAGCCCTGTGGCTCTTGCGCCTGAACAAGTCTGGCTCCAAAAGGAGAGAGGCTCCCCAAAGTCCTGCTGGGCTTAGTGGGCGAGCAGTTCCAGAGCATCGCCCAGGGGGACTCCGTGACAGACTGGTGCAGCGGAGGGAGGTACTGCACCCGTGGATGGCGCTCCTGCAGTAAAGACTGTGGGAGCAAGTAAAAACAGAGGAGGGATAATAAGGACCCCAGGCCCCGTCCGGAAGCTGAAGAGGAACGTTCAGGGTGCAGTTAACGCTCTGGAAGTGTGTAACTCAGCGAGAAGGACTGTTGGAGAACAGGGTCCCCTGAGGATTCAGGGAGCAGTTCTCAAGGGGCGGAGGAGCTTGCCACTCGACCCTGGCAAAAGAGGTTGGGGATCACAAGAAGGGCTGGCAACACAGGGGTTCTTCCTGGAAAACATGGGGGAAGCCAAAGCAACACAGGCCCTGGAGCCAGAGCCAGCTGGGATACGGTGAAATGATGGCCTGTCACTCAGCTCCTTAAGAAGGACATTGGTGATCCTGTGCACAAAGAGAGAGTTAACAGCAGGGAAGTTCACACAAGGCAACAGTTAATCGTGCAGTTGGAGGAGGAGAGCCGCATCTGAGGAGCAGATTCTGACCGCAGATGGGGTCTACAAGAGGATCTGGGAGGCAGCTGGAGGCAGGCACCAGGCACTCCTGAGAGTCTGGTCCCCAACCAGACAGGGCTTGCACGATCGGTTTCCCCCATCATGGGGATCGGAGAACTGGATGGATTGGAGCAGAGCCCAAGAGAGCGAGAGGACCCATTGAGAGAGAGCAAGAGCCCGAAGGAAAAGCGCAGGAGAAGGCAGCAGCAGCACGGACCTGATGGTGGAGTGGACGAGACATAGGGGGCTGCCTCAGAGGGTCAGTGGGGAAACGCCTGCAGGGGCGAGGCCCTCGGGACAGAGGGAACTGTGGTGGTGCAGCCGCAGGATGCTGAAGGACTAGTGGGAACCTGGTGAAGGTCCCTGGGGTGAGCCCTCGCACCTGCCTTATGGCCGGATCCCGTGCAGACGCAGAGGGGTCGGGCTGGATGGTCATTGGGTTCTCCAGGGATATCGGCTGGGAGCCCGTGGGTGACTGTCTCTCCCCTTGGGACAGGATCCGGTCCTGCTCCTGTAACTGCCGAGGTTTGGAATTTAAATCCAGGGGAACCCAGTTGGCTGGGATGGAAAGGTCATGTGAAAATGCAAATGAGCTTGCCTGGCAGTGGGAGGGGCCTCTGGTCTCAGGAACCTGCCTACCTGTAAACCAGCCCCCTGGGACTTGAAGGGGGAGGGAGAGATGCTCCGCCGCCCCCTGCACACAGAGAGGGGGCCAGCTGCTCTGGTGCTGGACCAGAGACAGAGAGCTCGCTGCCTGCCCCCACTGGGGACAGGCCAGGGCAGCGCTGAGCACAGGGGGAGCTGAGACCCCAGCTGAGTGGGGGGACACCACCACAGGCAAAGGCAGGTCAGCTGCCACCAGGTTGCCTTGGTCGCAGTAACGTGCGCTGGGAAATGATTATACAGCAGGGAGACGAACAGGGACAAGCGCCAGGAGGCTTGACCCCAGGCCCAGCCAGTGAGAGGTAAGCAGGTCCCACTCCCTGCCCAGCACAGCTGAATCCAGACCCGAGCTGCAGAGGATCGCCTCCTGTTGGAGAAGCTGCGGGACTTTGCTGGTCAAGCGCTGGCAAACCCCTTGGGGAAGGCTGCAGGGACAGAGTCCTGCGGGAGAAGGGATTTCCTGTACCGGGAATGGGGCTCCCCAGGGAAGTAAACTGGGGGGAATCGGGAGGCAGCTGGGGTGCCCCAGGAATCCACAGGTTTCTTCCCTCTCGAGCTGCTGAGGAATGGGAGGAGAGTGAGGGACCCTGGACCGGAAAGGGGAGGTTGGAGGAGAAGGGGAAAGACCTCCCTGTGATCTCTCTGGCGCCAGGAGGATTGTATGACAATCTTCTCTCTATTCGAGATGGATACGGCGAGCAGCGAAGAGCGAGCGGGGAGAGCGCAATGGCAGATCCAAAGCGAGAGGCAGCGGACATGCTGGCTTTAGATGGGACCAGCCTTTTAAACAGGCCCATGGGCCTCATCCGTGGGCTGCATCCCCAAGGAGTCAGATACAGGATGGTCGGTTTTAATGCGAGCTAATCAGTAAGGAAGCTAAAAGCCATCACAGGGTCGCGATGCCGACGCCCATGCATAGGCCTGAGGGAGATTCTAGACAAGCAAGAGGGGGATGGAGAACTTGGCCCTGGCAGAACACTGATAACATGTGCATCTTTAGCCAGACACTGGGAGGAACAGGTGTCCCAGGTGAAGAAAGGGGCTGGGCTGCCTCAAGAGGTGGGACTGACGGTAAAGAGCTGAAAGTATAAGATGGGGATGGCAGAGTGTTGTGTCTGGGCCACAAGGTGGGAGACTGCCCCAAGCCCAGAGCTGGCCAAGGCCAGATGGGGGCTCTTAAACACAAGAGGCCGCGAATCGCAGCCCAGAGTGCTGGGAAAGACCCTGTCGCCAGTTTAAAAAAAACCCAGGAGTTATTGGGGTGGCTCAAAAGGGTACGGGCCGCGTAAACCTTCCCACATGCGGCCTATGCCATCGCAAGCACACTCAAGCTAAGGAGGGCGTGAGAACTGACTGGCCTGTGTGACAGCACCAAGGAATGGAGAGATGCTGGGCATCCATCGGGAATGTTGGTGAGTTCGAACCTTCCCCAAGGTCACTGCTGGAGTGAACATGGCTCAGTTCGGTCTCGAAGGGGAAGAGATAGTGTAACGAACTGGGACTGTTCTATGCTTTGGCTCTGAACACTGTGTTGGTGCTCAGTGTCCCCAAGGGCAGTCTTAAAGTATCTAGGTGGTGGCGAATAGGGTGTGTATTGCTGCAGGAGCAAAGGCCCAGTGCCCCTGAAATGCCATGGCACTCTGTCTCCTAGCAACTGATGGCCTGGGCCCGCCCTCTGCAAAGGTGGCCAACTGAAGGTGTTGGAGACAAAAGGATCAGGTGACCTCTCTGCCGCGGGAAAAGGAGCTGAACGAAGAGGAGGGGCTGGAGGGAGGCTAGTCGGAGAGCTGGCCTTGGGGACCAAGGAGTGAGAGGGCAACACTAAGGGTCCTGGCTCACTGCCCCCCAGAATGGACCCAGCCGAGGGTCCGCTTCGCTGTATCTACAAAGCTCTGTTTAAGACCCATGTTCTCTGTCATCGAATTAAACCTCTGTTTTGCTGGCTGAGATGTCACGCTGACTGCAAAGTGGGGGTGCAGAAGCCCTTGGCTCCCAGGACCCGCCCGGCCTGGTACGGGCCGCTGTGGAAGGCCTCACGGAGGGGCAAGAGATGCTGAATGCTCCAAGAGAGACCAGGAGGTGACAGCGTGGAGCTTCTTGCCCTGAAACAAGTCGTGCTCCAGGGAGAGGAGGCTCCCAAAGTTCCTGCCTGCTTACGGGGAGCAGTTCCAGAGCATCGCCCGGGGACTCTGTGACAGGCCCAAAGCAGCACCGCCTGCGCCTGCCCTGGGGCCTGCTCCCAGCCAGGCAGGGTGAGGACGTGGCTGGCAGGAAGCCCCCGTGCCCAGCGCCCGCCGCAGCTGCCTGGCCTCTTGCCTCCCTCCCACTCCAAAGAGCGCTCAGCTCCTGGCTGCAGCTTTCCCGCTGCGCCTCGGAGTGGTGCAGAGGGAGAGGGCTGAGCATGAGGGGGCAAGTGGTGCCAGGGGGGCTGAGGCAGTGGGGGGGAGCTAAGAGGCGGTGCTTGGGGGGCTTGAGCAGTGCCGTGCCGGGGGCGCTGAGCAGGGGGGAGCAGAGTGGTGCCGGGGGGGCTGAGGCAGTGGGGGCAGAGCGATGCCGGTGGCCAGGGGGCTGAGCAGTGCGGGGGCAGAAGCGGTGCCGGGGGGGCTAAGCAGTGGGGGGCAGAGCGATGCCGGTGCAGGGGGCTGAGCAGTGGGATGGGCAGAGCGGTGCGGGGGGCTGAGGCAAGGGAGGGGAGACGCGGTGCGGCGGGGCTGAGATGGGGGTGGGGGCTCTTGAGGCTGATTGCAATTCCGCCCGGCGGGAGTGCAGACCTCTGCAATCGGGATTTAATTACTCTGGCGAGCAGCGGAATCCCGGGGGGGCTGGTACCCCCACAGAGGCCTATGGGGGTTGGCTCAAGAACCTTCAAGCTGCCTGAGCGAGGTGGGGTGTCTCTGCTGCTGCCCCCCGTCCCCAGGGAACTGGCGCCCTGTGCTTGGCATTGCCCATGATCCGCCATGGTGCCCCCCAGCTGTGACACCCCAGCAAACCCCCTGGCCCTCTCTGCCACTGTGCCCCAACTGTGACACCCCTCAGAAAACCCCTCCGCCACCGCGCACCCCCCAGCTGTGACACCTCCAGAACCCCCCTGCCCACATCCGCAGCACCTCCCAGCTGTGACTAACCCCAGGAGACCCTGCCCCTCCCGGCCAGGCACCCCGCTGTTGGACACTCAGAGACCACCTGCCCATCCCACAGCACACAGCTGTTGACACCCAGAAACCCCTGGGCCCTCCCATTGAGCCCCCCAGTGTGACAACTCCAGAGACCCTCTGCCC
>NC_133778.1:81075781-81082466 GCF_003597395.2 Chelonoidis abingdonii
CTCACCCTGACATTCATGAAGAGTTGCGATACCCAGGAATACACTGCAGGATTGGAGAGAGGCAAGCACCTCGGTCATATAAGGGTGGGAGCGAAAACCTATGAGGAGCATAGTAAACAGCAGGTACGCGCACAACTCGTCTCTAGTGGACATGTCAAATTAAGGGGAGCAGTGGGTGCCACGGTCGGTGAAAACCAGCCAGGTCGTACAGATCTCCACTCTACACCTCCTTCAGCAGTCCTGGACGCCAGGGCGTGGGACAGACGTGGAGAAGGGCTAGCCTGACATATAGACGGGGGGAGCGACCAGTATCAGAATGCGAGGGACAAAAGGGGAACGGGGCGCGAGCGATATTAGTAGAGCAACACAAGCAGGGGAACAGTTATGGTTTGCGCGGCTAGTCATGAAAGGGGGTACAATCTATCATCGCCGATGCTCATACCCGCTACCAACAGTCTGTGGCCACACACTCGAGCAAACCCAAAAAATTCCCCTGTCGTATGGTACATCATTTTTCACATGGTACATCCCGATCTGATCCGCAATAGCATTGAACAGCTCCACAATATGTCAACATCTTCAGTTGCCTGATAACTGAAGGGTCTCCCAGCAGCCTGAGTTATTTTCCCACTGGGATAGAACCATCACCTATCCCGGTGGCAACAGGCCCGGCCGGCCGTGCGCCATACCAACCTTCTGCTTTCCTCGGCTCAAGGGATTCTCCTGGCTCCAGGCCAATGACCGTACCGTCTTTCCCGAAGTGGCACACAATACCCCACCACTGACGTCTCCCTCGATGGCCTTCCCCTCCATTCGGTCCCTCATAGGTCTATGGCCCTTACCCGCCTCATACAACATTTCACAGGCGAAAACCCGGTAGACTCCGGTACTCCGTAGCGAACACGACAGGGAGTAAGTATTCGTTTCCATATCCTGCGGTTGTCATAAATGTTAGCAGCATCTTCACGTCCGTTGAACCTCACCAGCCCGTTGGACTGGGTGATACGCTGAGGCCAGTTTGCTGCACACCCACATTCCTGCCATAAGGATCCGGAGCAGCCCGATATGACGTGGCCCCTGATCCTAAGACTCCGTGGGAAACCCCACCCGCCTGAAAAATGTCACAGCGCATCTGCCACCGTGTTGCTTCGATAGAGGACAAGGCCAACCGCCTCGGTACGATGGCAAAATCACCACACAAGGATTATTTCTCTCTGACCGGTCATCTTGCGATAGGTCCACATGTCCAGGCCACTGCTGAAAGGGCTTCTATGAATGGGTAAAGGCCTCAAGGCTGCTTCCCCTTGTCGCCTCCACCCTCTGCAGGTGGTCACAGGATGGCGTTAACTGTCGACAATGGTAAGACCCCAGGCAGTAAAAGTCCTAGCAGCCTTGCTGGGCGCGATGCCCTGGTTCTGCAAGAGGATTTCATGCCAGGTACAGCAGCTTGTGGCGAAAACTCTGGAACCACCAGCTGCCTCCGATCGCCCATTACATCTACCTCCCCTGGTGGAGCCCTATCGCTCTGATACAGGACCCTTCTCCACAACCTTCCTATGAGAACCAGTCTCCCAGAGTCGATTCCGCATAAGGATCAGCCGTCCCTGGCTTCGCAGAGGGAATCTTTCGCAACACCGCGTGGAACTCAGACAGGACTGGGAAGGAAGGGACCAGCCTCTCTTGCTCGCCGGTCTGAGGCTGCAGCCTCCCTGAGACCGGCACCGACGCCACCGCCCCAGTTAGGCTACACCTCACAGCCGAGTACCTCCCCTTCGTCGGTCATGACCTATGCCGACTCGACTACAGACTCAAAAGACCAGGGCTTGAGTCCTACTGAGCCAGTCCAGTCCCCGATCCCCCACCCCCCCACCACCCCCCCACCCCCCCCCACCTCCCTCCCCCCCATCCCCCCCCCCCCCCCCCACCCCCCCCCATCCCCCTCCCCCCCCCACCCCCCCCCCCCGCCCATCATGCTCACCATATCGATTATTTTATCAACTTACCAGTCCCCTTCATATCAATCCACACCGTTATAAGATCATCCTCGCACTAGTCGTTTATCATGATAATTGCATTATTTGGATCACTGGCGTAAGCAAGGAGCCCTATGGGATTGCTATAGAAGGATGACGGGTGGGGGGGCTGGGGCCGCCCAGATACATTACAAATCCTGAAACACCCAGAAGGATGGTATGGAGGGGTCCGACTGTGCCTGCAAAGCTCTGCTGTAACCTGTGTTCCTGTTGTCCAATAAACCTTCTGTTTTACTGGCTGGATAAAAGTCACTGTGGGTCCCAGGAAGAGGGGTGCAGGGCTGGAACTCCCACACTCCGTGACAAGTCCAGGAGGGGCCATGCACAGACCCAAAGTCGGGGGCGCCAGGCACAAAGAGCCCAGCCTGGCGCTGCCTGTGGAGGGGACAAGCCGCACACGTTTGGCCAGGGATTCCATGGCAGAGAGGCTGGAGGCCCAGCATGGAGGGGACTGGGGGGTACAGGAGGGGAGCAGCTGGCTTTAGGGCACTTTGACCCAGTGCCTGCAAAGCCCTGTGGCCCTGGTGCAGGCAGCAGTTTCCTTCGGTAGCCACATCCGCAGCATACAGACATTTCCCCCACTCGGCGCTGCCTGCCCGGGGCCTGTGCCCTCCCCTCTTCACTGGGCATGGAAAGTACCCAGCAGCTGCTGGCGCAGCCCCTGCCCAGCTCCTGGGGATGGGCTCTTATCCCTGGGGGCAGGGGATGGGGGGACAGGGGCAGCGCTCCTGCTCCCATGTGCTGGGGCCTCCCCAGGGCTCGGTGCCTTGGTTTCCCCGCGAGGAGCAGTCAGCTGAGGCCAGGGGTCTCTTTGCAGAGAGATTTGTTTGGCAGCGACACTGGGGCTGCGCTGGCTTAACTGGCCGAGCTCCCATCCATGATTCCCTGCCAGCCCCATGGAGACGAGCTCCCAGCCTGGCCTGTCCGAGTGTCACTGAGGTTTTCCACAGGTTCAGCAGCCTCAGTTTCCCTTCTGTTAATTTCTCTCTGGCTCAGGTGCAGGAAGGGGCGGGGGAGCCCAGGGTGTTCTGTGTGGTCTGAGCCAGTCCCTGGACCTCCCGGGCCTCAGTTTCCCCTTCTGTACTCGCTCAGCCCTTGCTTTGCTCTGCTCCCTTACGAGGGACGGATGTTGGGGTTCCTGGACAAGTGACCGGCACCGCTCGGCGGCCTTCCCTGAGCCCAGAACCACACCTGCTTTCCCCAGCCCTCTGGTACCTCCCCAGTCGTCCGTGGTTTGCCGGTTCCCTGCCGGACGATCCACACTTTCCATTAGCACAAGGGGCACGTGTGTGTAGAAATGTACTTTGCATTAGCATCACTTCTACATTTCCAAAGTGCTGCAAAAACCTGAGCTAATCTTCTGAGCTGTTTTTTAAGCTCTTCATTACTCCCTAATTGTTCAAACTTCTTGTCTTTTCTTTCTGATTAAAAGCACATTTGAAAAGAGCAGTTCAGTATCGCAGCTATTTTAGAGTCAAATGAATTCCAGCCCCCTCCTCATTTATTAATAACCTGCTCTCACGCTGACACCGCTTCCCCGGGGGCTAGTAAAAGCCTGAGAAGAGACAAGGTGACAGCAGAGCTCCAGAGGGAGGCATTCAAAGGGGGTTACAAATCTATCTGTCTGTCTATCCATCTAACCCCAAACACCTCCTCCATCCATCCATCCATCCACTTAATCCCACACAGCTCCTCCATCCATCCATCCATCCATCTAACCCCAAAGACCTCCTCCATCCCTCCCCCCATCCACTTAACCCCAAATACCTCCATCCCTCTAACCCCAAACACCTCCTCCATCCATCTATCTAACCCCCAACACCTCCTCCATCCCTCCCTCCATCCACCTAACCCCAAACACCTCCTCCATCCATCCATCCATCCACTTAATCCCACACAGCTCCTCCATCCATCCATCCATCCATCTAACCCCAGACTTTTAGCCAGCCAGTAAAACAGAAGGTTTATTGGACACAGGAACGCAGGTTACAGCAGAGCTTGCAGGCACAGTCAGGACCCCTCCATCAGTCCTTCTGGGCTTTCAGGGTGCTTGGATCCCAGCTAGGATACCCTGAATTCCGCCCACACAGCCCCAAACCCAAACTGAAAAACTCTTCCCCTGCCAGCCCCTTCCTTGTCTTCCTTCCTGGCAAAGGTGTTGACCCCCCCCCCCTTACCTGGCTCAGGTTACAGGCAGGTATAGATCCTGTCCATCCCCTAAAAGTCCCCTGCTCTCCCATTCCCCACACAGACAGCCCCTACTCCATCACACCCCCAGCTTCACACACTTCTCCTCCCAATCCATCCAGGTCCAGGGGTCCTTTTGCTTCTCCTCCCATATCTGCGGTCTCGAATGGGAAAGAGACAGCCTGTGGATTTCACATGGGGCACCACCAGAGCACAGCTGGGCCTCCTGATTCCCTCCCAGTTGCTCAGGAAAGCTTCCCCTTGGGGAGGGCCCATTCCCGGTACAGGAATCCCTTCTGCCTGCAGGAACTCTGCCCTGCAGCCTTAATCCCAAGGGGGTTTGCAACGCTGTGGCCAGCAAGTTCCCTCAGCTTCTCCAAGGGGGCTCCTGCCCCGCAGTCGTTCTTAGGATTCATGCTGCTGGGGCAGGGAGTGGGACCTGCTCCCTCTGCACTGGCTGAGGCCTGGGGTCACAGCCCCCCTGAGCCTTGTCCCTGGTAGCTCCTCCCTCTGTATAACGCGTTTCCAGCAGCACGTCTGGACCAGGCAAACCTGGTTGCCGCTGACTGCCCTGCCTGGGTGTCCCCCGTCACTCAGCTGGGGTCTCAGCTCCCCCCCCTGCCCCAGTGCCTCAGAGCTGCCCTGGCTGTCCCAGCAGGGGCAGGCAGTGAGGCTCTCTGCTCTGGTCACGGCATCAGAGCCAGCGTGAGCCCCTCTGCGGTGGGCAGGGGGCTGGGAGCAGGCTCTCCCTCCCCTCAGTCCCAGGGGGCTGGTTACAGCCCCTGTAGGAAGGTATTTTCGAGCCCAGCAAGCCCTCCCCACTGCCAGCAAGGTCATTTGCATTTTGGCAGGGACCATTTCAGGTCCAAACCCAGCCTTGCCTGTGGTGAGTGGCTGATACTGCAGCCTGCCCCAGGGTGTGGGGGCTAGATGATGACTGGCAGTAGCCATATACTGAGGTGAGGTGGGGATAGTGGGTGGGGATTCCCCAAGGAGGGGAGACCCTGAGAGAAAGGGGTTACTGTGGGGGGGCAGCACCCCATGTAAAGGGGGCACTGGGTCCTGGGAGGGACACCGGCCTGCAGGGGGTGCTTTGGGCTGGAAATTGAGCTAATTCCCAGAAGTCACCAGCAGGAGGTGCCGTGGGGTGAGCCTGCACATCTCCGCTATCTATCTCGTCCTCCCTCTTTAATTATAACAATCGTAACGAAGTGTCTCTACCTTCCCCGCCACGAGCAGAGAGACCCTCCAGTGTGCAGTGGGGAGGGTCTGCGGGGTGAAGGGGTGTGGGTGGCTTGCTGGGTGAGTAGGTTGGTGCGTTGCTGGGTGGGTGGCTTGCTGGGTGGAAGGTGAGTGGTAGGTGGGTGTCTCTCTGGGTGAGAGGCTGGAGCAGGTGCGAAGGCAGTGGGGGTGTCTGTGTTGAGTGTGGGTTTTTTGTCCATGAGGAGCTGGTGGAGGGTGGTGGGGGCTGGGGCTGGGTGTTGTGGGAGCCAGGAGTGGGATGAGCGGGCTGTCCCCTTGCCTGCAGCCTGGGCTGGTGCCTGGGGGGGATCCTGCCTCCAGCGCTCAGCAGCTGTCCTGGGGTGGCCACAGTGTTGTGGTCCCAGAGAAGGGGTGTCTCTGGCATGGGACCCTGGAGGGCAGGGACTGAAGAGAATTTAGGGGACAGAGGGATCTCAAAGCAGAAGCCCCTGGGTGACCTTTGGGTGTACAGGCAGGAGAAGCGAGTGGGCGCAGGGTGGGATTTTCCCTGTACACACCGAGCTGGAGCCTGCAGCCCACTGGAGCGAGTGCAGGAACAGCCACAAAGCGAGTCCCCCATTCGGGTGAAGGCCCTTGAGACCTGGGCTGTGGCCTGGCCGCAGATGGGGGACCGTTGGCCGTATGACACACCATGGGCTTGGCTGGTGCCCCATGTCCTGCCCCTGTGTTTTCCCCACTGCCCTGCCCTGCAGACATTGCTGGTAGGGTGTGGGTGGGTGCACCGCAGTCCCCAAGCTGCTGTGATGTGGGAGGTGTCACAGAGCCCCCGGTGATGCTCTGGAACTGATCCCCACTAAGCCAGTCAGGACTTTGGGGAGCCTCCTCTCCCTTGGAGCAGACTGTCTGCAGGGCAAGAAGCTCACACGGCTTCACCTCCTGGGTCTCTCCTTGGAGCATTCAGCATCCTCTGCCCCTCCGTGCGCTTCCCACAGCGAGTCAGGCCCAGCGGGGTCCTGGGGAAGCCACAGGGTCCTGCACCCCCCACTTTCCAATCAAACGTGACTCTCAGCCAGCCAGTAACACAGAGGTTTATTCAATGACAGGAACAGGGTCTAAAACAGAGATTGTAGATACAGCGAACCGGACCCCTCGGCCGGGTCCATTCTGGGGGTCAGTGAACCAGACCCCCACATCTGCACTTCCCTCCTCGTCCCCAGCCAGCTCCAGACTAACAACCCCCTCCAGCCCCTCCTCTCTGCTCA
>NC_133778.1:81085575-81095246 GCF_003597395.2 Chelonoidis abingdonii
GCAGTCAGACGTGACTCTCAGCCAGCCAGTAAAACAGAGGTTTATTCGATGACAGGAACAGGGTCTAAAACAGAGCTTGTAGATACAGCGAACCAGACCCCTCGGCCGGGTCCATTCAGGGGCCCAGGAAGCCAGACAGCCCCAGCTGCCCTCACTTCCCATCCCCAGCCAGCCCCAAACTGAACCCCTCTCCAGCTCCTCCTCTCTGGCCTTTGTCTCTTTCCCGGGCCAGGAGGTCACCTGATCTTTATTCTCCTTTAGCCATCCCCTTGTGGGGGGCGGGGGGGAGGGCCTCAGCCATTAGTTGCCAGGAGACAGAGTGTCAGCCATCTATGGGCACTGGAAACTTAGGAAATGCACAGGGGAAACTGAGGCACCCACACAGTATTCAGAAGAAACGTTAAGAACAGCCCCAGTTCATCACAGCTTTAATCTCCAGTTCCCCTTGGTCCAGGTGACTAATCACCTGCCTGTTGGCCTGCGCTGGCTGCATGTTCCTGCAGATGCTGGTGAAGGGGGCGCTGCCCCCCAAGATGGTACAAGTCTCCCTCGGGGTCTGTCTCAGGGGGACTCGCTGGAGGGGGGCTGCAGGCCCAGGGGTCCAGCCCCAGAAGGCGGCGAAGCCACATAGTTTCCCCTGGAGGGAGAGCGAGACCCCTCGGGGGCTTGGCCCACTGATGGGGTGTCCCAGAGCCTGTGCCCATGCTGGGGCTGTGGCCCTGATCCTGGGGGTCCGAGACACCTGCCTCTCACTTGAGGGTGCCCTTCACCCAGCTGCTCTGTACCCAGGTGCTGCCCTCGGCTGGGCACTGGGGAGCGGTGGCTTGTGGGGGGCTCCCAGCAGCTGGGCACAGGCTGAGTGATGTGGGGCATGGCCCTGGGGTGGGTTGGCACATGGCCCAGGGGAGGGGCCTTGGCCCTGCTGCCAGCTTTGCTCTGGCTCCCTGCCTGGCCAGCGCCCGGCGCCCGACCTTGGGCTAATCTTCAACAGGATTAAGAGCTTAAACATCTCCGTGTAATTGCTGGGCACTGGCTGGGCTGATCCGGCACATGCCCAGGGCCAGGAGCTCCCTGCCAACCTCAGTGCGTGGCTGGACCCAGCCCCTTGAGCGGCCCCGGGGTCGTCCAAGGGCTCAGCCCACGCAGGGTCTCCAGGCAGAAGGAGGGGCTGGGGGCAGCCAGAGGCCGGCCGGCCACGTGGGCACAGACAGCAGCGATGGGCCAGGCCCTTGATGCTGAGACTAGGTCCATCCCTGCCGTGTCGGGTGGCGAAGTGGTTGCTGTGAGAGCAGAGCATAGTGCCCGTCAGCCCTGGGTTTGCTGGGGAGGCTCAGGTCCAGAACAGGGCAGGTAAAAGACAGCTGTCTCCCCCACCCTCCCGCGCCCAGCACGACTCGGGTGCAGTAATGCTTCTGGCTCTGCCTGTGCCCTTGGGACCCTGGGGGCGCAGGTTGGAGGCAAGAGCTGAGCCCGCCAAGGGGGCTGCAGGGCCCAGCGGCTGGGTTACGTGGCAGGTGACTCCCAGTGGGTGCCGAGAGCACCCAGGTTCGGCAGTGGGAGCAGGGAAAACCCCTTCCATGGATGGAGAGGAACCAGGGCTCCCGGACAGCGCTGCTCCGGCTCCCCCACAGCTCTGGGCCTGTTACAGGGACTGCTGGGGAGGGTCTGGGTGGAAGGGCCGGGGGGCATCCATTCCACCCTTCATGTCTGTGAACGACACATTTCCTGCTGCTTCCTGGCCTGGCCTGCTTGGGGCACCCAGGGATATGGATTCTCTGGAGGGGTTGGGGGTTGGGGGGGGCTCAGGCCCTAGGCTGGGGTGTTGCGGGGGGGGCTCACACCCCAGGTCTCTCCATCTGGTCCCTGGTCCTGTGCTCCTCCAGCCCCTCGGCAGCGCTCCAGGAAGCCTTCTGGGCCGGATCCCAGGCAGGGGCAGGGCTGCAGCAGGGAGCTGTGTCCCAGCCCCCCTATCTGGCTAATGGGCCCTGACATTTCAATGAGATTTAGCGCGGAGCCGGGCACTGAATATTCATGAGGCTGCCCAGCTGGGCTGCTCGCGTGATTAATCATGTGTTGTTTCCTTCCCTGCAAACCTCACCTGCACCCACCCGCTGCTCACCAAGCGCTGCCAGCTCCGGCCCCCGGGGTCCCCCATAGCCTGCCCAGGCCCCGCAGCTCCACCCGCCCCCTGCCAGGCGGGAGCGTCTCCACGCAGCGGGGTGCCACTGTGACGATGCGGTTCTGGAGGGACCCAACTGAGGTGCCAATTCAGGACCAATTGCTTAAACAGGGCAGTCACAGCCCAAGGCTGGGGTTTTTCCCCTCTAAGGCAAACCAAACCAGCCAGACAAAAGTGACTTCGGTTTCACCCAACTGGCTAACCACAAGTCACACAACCAATTTCCTTAGACACTCCAGTCTCCCAGTATCACCACCAGTCCCACACGTCCTGGGGATGTATGGTTATGAAAACCAACACCCCAGTAAAAGAAAAAGGTTCTCTCGATCCCAAAGGACTGAGTTTCCTGTCTTTCAACACCTTCAGCTGAGACCTGTTGCAGAGGGGGGCCCTAGGCCATCATTGCTGCAGAGAATCAGGTGCAGGCATTAGGGGCACTGTCCCTTCCTTGGCAGCAATAACACACCCTTATCCCACCACCTAGAACTTAGTAACTGCATAGGCGGACACTGAGAGCACCAAACACAGTATCCTACAGAGCAAACATCTAAGAACAGTCCCAGTCCGTCACAGCCCCTGCCTGCGAAACACACACTACACAACCCCCTGTAACTCACCTGCACCTGCTGCGAAATAACACACCCTCCTGAAACCACACCTCTGGCTGCATACACAACACCACACACAATTGCCACACCCAATTTTCTTGCCTAGGTCCTTATGCAGTACGCGCCCCCCTGGGCCTCGACCTGCCGAGCACTCGACCGACAGGCCTGGCCAGGACTGCCTCAGAACTCATTTACACGTCACTGTTAAAAGCACCACGCACTGCTTGTAATGTATGTGCATGTGGTTGCCCGCTTCGAAGCACCTGTTGTGGTATTGCGGAGCTTGTGTGTTTCCAGGCAGGTAGGGCGGATTTGCATGACCATGCGGGGCACCACGGGCGCCATGCGCTAGGGCGGGGCCGGCTGGCCCGGACACGGGCTGTTGTATGGGTCTATCTCGCTCGCGTGTAGTCCCATTACCTCCGAGTTAGCGGAGATCAATAAATGTATTATTGACGACAGGGTACTATAGTAGCTCCCGCCATCCTATGATATCACAAAAGAGCGGTGCATATTAAGTGTGCGTCGTCGTGCATCACTAGTGGGGTTACACAAGATGCGTTGCGAGCCGGTTGAAGTCCGAGATAGCAGAACATGGGGTGGAGGGAGAACAGGGCTTATTGGATCCAGTAGCGACGAGTGACCGACTCAACTGGGCGCGCAGCCTCCTTGCTCGGGTGGTCTGGGGAATTAAGGCTCAACTTTTCCAACCCGCTGCTCCCTGGGCTGCTCCTCGCCGTTCCCTCCAGGGGCCATGTCCCCTCGGACCCTGTTCCTTTCCTCTTCCAGGTGTTCCTGTCCCCCGGCTAGTCCCCAGCACGCTGCGGTCTCCCCCACCAGGGGAACCCCCACCCTGCCTTCATGGCTCTATTGCCCCTGCCTCATCCTCCATTTAGCCCTGCCTCCCTGGGCAGACGGATGTCTTAGGGGAACCACTTCCCATCACGACTGCCCGCCGCCTGACCCCGGGTGACCTCTGCAGGCCCCAGGACCATTCCTGGGCCTTCGCGCAGCCTGGGGCTTCCCCAGCCCCCCCCTGCCGCTATCCCCACAGCCCTGCTCCGCCCTCATCCCTCCCACCTCCCCCTGCCCTCCCCCACACTTCCCTGCTCCCCCTTCCCACTGCTCTCTCCCCTAGGTCCCTCTCCCCGCAACCCCTCTTGCCTTGCTCCACCCGTTGGTCCCCTCCCACACCGTCCTCTCTGCCCTCCCAGCACTCCCTGCCCTTCCCCAGCCCTGTCTCCTCCGCTATGGTGGTCCCCTCCCCCACCCCCTGCCCTGCTCCACCCTTGGTCTCCTTCTCCCCCACCTCCCGGCCCTTCCACCCCTGCCTTCCCCAGCCGTCTGCTTCCGGCCTACTTGTCCTCCCTCCCCTACCCCTGCCCTGCTTCCACCCTAGGTCTCCTCCGCTCCGCTGCCCTCCTGCCTCTGCTCTCCTAGGTTCTCTCTCCCTTCTCCCTCCCCTCCCCCACTCCCTGCCCTTCCCAGCCTCTGCTCTCTCCCTCCCTCCCTCCTTCCCTTCTGCCTCTTCCCCCATCTTCCTGTCCCTGCGCCCATAGCCCTGCCCACCCCTGAGGCCCTCTCCCCACCCCCTCTCCCTGCTTCCATCTCTCAGTTCACCCTCCTCCGTCCACTGACTTTCCCCTGTGGCCTTTGCTCCTCCCTAGTCACCTCCCTACCTCCCCGCTTGCCCTCTCCGTCAGCCCCCTTGCCTTCCCCAGGGCCCTGCCCCCTCCACCTTGCGTGTCCCCTCCCCACCCCTTACCCTGCTCACCCTCGGTCCCCTTCCCCAGCTCCTCCTCCTCCTTCTCTTGCTCCAGTGCCAGATACTCTCCTCAGGCAGCCCGGCTCTTCTCCCCTCCAGGGCTGCGGAGAGAACTCCTCTCTGCTCCTTGCCCAGCCCTCTTATCCAGCAGCTGGGCCTTGACTCCGAGCTGGTCCCATCCGTGGTCTATCTCCTCCGCTGCCCTCCACTTCGCTGTCCCTAGCCACAGCCTCCCAGGGCTGCTTCCAAACCCCTGCTCGCTCTGGGAGTGTCGGAGCAGCCACCCCCTCTTAGATGGTGACCAGATCAGCTGACGTGTGGAAATGTGAAAACTTCCGACTGGGGGGTTCGTCTGGGTCCCTTAGTTATGCGGTTTTTGACGTTGAGTCAATATTAGGGCCCATATTAATAAAAAAGCCCAAATATTCAGGACTGTCCCTTAGAAAGTATTTGGGACATAGTCTGTCACCCTACCATACGATCCCACTTGTGGCTTGGGAGAGACTTTATGAGTTATCGTCTTCGAAACCGCAACTCAATTCTCCTCACCACTGTCTCTTGTTGGTGTCCGTTACCTATAGCAGCGCTTGCCCTCAGCCAGGTGAGAGCTCTCCGTGTGGGCTCCAAAGCTGCTCTCTTTCCCTAAGCAGCTCTTCAGCGTGCCAATGATAGATATTTCCCTCCCGCCGTGTCCGCCTGTCTCTCTGTTTCTTTTTCGTGTTGTCCGTTGTGCTGCGCAGGGCGTGAAGTGTTGTGCTTGGCCTCGTTTGGGGGCCTGCCTGCTCTAGTCAGGTCCCCTGCAGCTGCGGCGACGGGTGTGCCCTACGTTAATCGCCTGTGTGCCTTCTTGGTCCCCTGTCCGTCCGGGGAAGCCCACCGCAGCCCGTTATTGGGACTTCTCCAGAATATGCGGGTTTCCCCCGTCCCTCCGCGGTTTTGGGACCGTGTTCTCCATCTACTCTCACTGTTCACACCAGCGATTCCCCAGCACGTCCCTGGTGAGTGCCGGCTGGGGCGTTGACAAGTGTCAAGCGGGGGGCGGGCAGGCAGCTCTAATGGGATATTAGTGATGGCATTATGCTATGAGGTCACTGGTGGACACTCGTGGGGAGTCCTGGTGTGCGCATGGTGGCAGGATCTACACATGGACCCTTCTCCTCCACTACCCTGGCCAGGTGGCATGAGAATTCTAGCAGCAGGCGAGAGCAGAGGAGACTCTTTTCAATGTGAGCCCTTTCCCTCTGGATCTCTTTTGCTCCTTCTCCGATATTGCCCACCAGGCCCGCGCTTAACTCATCGTCGTGTGTGTCCCCAGGTGCGCACGGCAGCAGGTGGGGCTGCCAGGAGGGCTGAGAGCTCTGACACTAGCAGAGAATAATATTCATGCCCATGGGTGATCCTCAGAGCCCCCTATCCAGGCGGCGCCCTTTGCCCCCAGAGCCTCTGGCCTAGTACCAGTTGGATTCCCTCTGCCAGCTGTCTTGGTTGCTGTGCTGGGGCCCGTGGCTCAGCGCCTACTCCTGAGATGTGCCTTTTACCCCTGCTTCGCACCGGCAAATGTGCAGCTGGCGTAGCCTGGCCGTTACGCGAGAAGCTCAGGTGCTGTCTGAACAGAGACGCCCCCGCTGCCCCGGGGGCCTGGCAGGGCAGATGCATGTAGCAGAGCGAAAGCGGTGTTCCTGGTCTGGCCAGCTGCGTACCTCGGAAGCTGCAGGTACGGTCTCTGCAATTAGCTGGGACAGCAACATTTCTGAACTGTGCCTATGATTATTTATATGCAATTGTGCGAACTGCTGAGCTTGCGTGCATCCAACGACCGTCGAGATTGTGGCCATGCTGCCCCCGGTGCTGCCCACACAAGATTGGGGGCTGTTGTATCGCTATGCCAGCCCCTGCCCACCCAGCACAGCTTCTCCCAGTGCAACGGTGGCCTCTGTTAGACCGGAAGGCGGATTGACTTGGATTGCTATCCGTGGTGAGAGTATGCGGCTCGGTTCGTGGGCAGTTTGCTGCACAACATGCTGTTTTCCTTCATAAGGACAATGATCTAGTGGGACATGGGCCCCAGCCGCAGGCACATTCCTGTCCCTTCTCTCCTCCTCAGGTGGCAGACCTCTCCTATAACTCGATGCGCGGCTTTCCGCTCCCCTGGCCCTGCTCTCCATTTGTGTCCCATCACGTTGCTCAGTGCCACGTGCCCAGCGTTATGCCTCTGGTTTTGACTTGTTTTCCTCCGGGTGATCGCTAGGTCCTCAATCCCAGCAGCACGGTTGTTTGAGGTCCGACTGCAGAGTAGTATTAATTGGTATTCGCTCTGCTGCAGCTCAAAGGCAATTCTCAGTGTGGGGTCTCTTGCAGCCCGCGAGCATCACAGAGCGATTTTGCTCGAGAGGATGAAGCACTGGGGGGGGCTCCGGCGGTTTGGTTGGGTGCGTGTTTGTGTTAGGGCGTGAACCGATCTGGGCTCCGAGCAGCTGGTCTGGTTTGTTTAGGCGTGACACGCATGGCCCCAGGTGTGGTGGGTTGTGTCAGTCGGGTGTGTGAAAAAACTGGAATGTTCTATTGGTTTCTCTGAATTACGTGTAGTGTGCCTCAAGTTTCCCCTGTGAAGTATCTTCATGGCTCATTAGGTGGTGTGCTATAAAGGCCATGTGGCATAAAGTCACTGACCCTTTCTTTGTCTTCCTTGTGCTCAAACTAAATGGCCAAACTACATAAATCATGGTGATGTCTTGGCCCGTGGGAAAGGAGGTCTGCAGCAGAGCGGAGGTGTGAGGGGCTTCAATTCTGGACTACCGCTGTTGGTATCCGAGTGGAGTACTTCATGGACTGGTGGGTTGGCTCTCGTCTCCCCTCTGTTATGGACCCAGCTGATGGGGTCAGATTCTCTTGTTCCCTACAGAGCTCTGTTTAGACCCTGTTCCTTGTCATTTGAATAAACCTCTTGTTTTCCTGGTCTGCGTGCTGGTGAGTCACTGTCTGACTTGCAAAGGTGTGGTGCAGGGACCCTTGTGGCTTCCCCAGGTCCCCGCCTGAGCAGACTCGCTGTTGGGAGCGCATGGTTAGGTGGCTATAAGAGGATGCTGAATGCTCCAAGTGAGAGACCAGGAGGTTGTGAATAGACGTTGTGAGCTTTCTTGTCCCTGTTCAGACGTCTTCTTCCTAGGTGAGAGGAGGCTCCCATTAGTCCTGCTGCTTGGTGGGAGCGTCCAGTAGCATCGCTCCCGGGGAACTTCGTGACGAGTGGGGGTGCACTAGGCTTGGGCCCATAGGCTTGGTGGCGAAATTACTACCAGCTGGAGGCGCCGCTGGTCCGCCAGAACCCAGTGCCCTTCTCCGTCTGCCTCATGACATATGGCAGGTCGCGAACACCCATGCTGGTTGGGATCAGCTTGTGTGGATAGGATTCGTATGCTTTGGGCACAGTGGACACCTCCAGTAAAACAGGCAGCCTCAGCGTCCCTTGAGGGAGCCTCTTCGCATCGCTGGCTAGGCACAAATCGGACTTGTGGCTCCATGAGCCGGGGGTGTTGGTGGGCTCGCAGGGGATTTCCACCAGGTGGTCCAGACACAGCGAGTGAGGGTTCTTGCCCAGGTAGCGGTATGGGGCGCAGGGCTCCTGCCTAGGTGATAAGGCACGGAGGTCATGCCCAGTGAGCGTAGGGTGTTTGCGGCATGCAGGGTTGACAAAGTACGGTAGGGGCGTGGTGCCAGGAGGTGGAGGGGGGGGTCGCAGGGCCTCTGCCAGGGCTGAGGCAAGGGCAGATGGTGGTGTTTTGGTTCCCAGTGGCCCCAGTTTTTCCTGGACTTGTGGAGTTGACTAGGATGCCTGTCCACATGTATGCTGTCTGCTGTTCTGGGTTTGTCGACTCCGCTTTTGGGAGCTCGCTCTCCCTTAGCTCTGGGCGGCCCCAAGAGCCCCTCTCCCAGGGGTAGTGCCAGTAATGAGAGCTTACAGCCGAGCCTGCTGTGGTCAGAGAGCCTCGCCTGGCGCTTCAACAGGCTGTCCGGCCTCTACCAAGCAGTGTCCAGCTCTCCAGACAGACCCATGGCAGCCTGGCACAATCAGATTCCTGGCCAGAGCCACAGCCATGAGCTCAGCAACCACTAGGGCCCCGCGGTGCTCGTTTTGTGTCTGGGATTCTGGTGAAAACTCGCATTCCAGTCGTTGTGGTGGGCCAGGAGACCCTGGTCCTCACCCACTCCCCTGCTGCCCCCCTCGTCCGCTTTTGGCATGGGGTCATGTTGTGTCCTTGTGCGTTCATTTGCTATATAACTTAGGACCAATTTATAGACAACTATGGGTTGCAACCAATATGTTCTGCTAGATCTCTAAATCAGATATACTGGCACCAAAATTCCTATGTTATAAGGGGTTTATATAAGTGTCTATGACCAGGTTACGGTGTACTGTTAGGATTATGCCTGTCTGTGTGTATGTCTTTGTATCATTTTGCTAGTTGAAGTTATGAATTAAGATTTGGCTGGGCCCTGTGCTGCTGTATGTTCAAATTTAGTGCTTGCAGGTTTCGTGGTGACTACTCCTAGATCAGTTCTAAGGCGTGCTCCTGTCAGCTTCAGTTTTGCTCTGGCTGATTGACCTCATTTGGAGAAGTATGGATTATGCCTGTGACTCAATGATGTGAGCGAGAACAGTGGCCCATGCTGCTGCAACTCCATTTTGCTGTTAACTTTTCCACATGTTAAGAACAAAGAAGTGTTCTTACACTGGAAAAGCCTTATTATAAGGCGTGCAGGCCTCCTCCCTCTCCCTTTGTCTTCAATCCTGCTTTCTCTCTTCTGGAGCGGACTTGCTTACAAGCTGTAAGTCTGCTACAAACGACTGATAGATCCTCGATCCCTACGGGGGATGTTCATGAGACTGATTTGATACTTGCAGTTTCTCCTCACTTGCTACAGCACTTGAACTTCCATTAACTTTGCCATTCACTGTATGGAATTGATTCTCTCTATTTTTACCCAATTCTAGCTCCTATCTTTTACCTTTTTCTCTTTATGATTCAGCCTTTATTTTAGATTCTAAAGGTATTGGCTAAACGGTGATTTTGTGTTAAGATCTTGATTTGGTGTTATGTAACTGGTGTCTGAGTGCTTTGGT